>NC_080750.1:22138712-22441742 GCF_020826845.1 Diceros bicornis minor
ACACATATTATACCAGGATATGCACTACCTCCACTGCAAATATAATTTTAACAATAATTATTTACTAATAATTTAAATGGTAATTATTTTTAATAATAATAATAAAGGATGGGTGAACGTGTATTTTATTATCAATTGTAAATTTACTATTTTTTAAATTGATTGAGCAATATGTTAAACTTCATGAGTTAAAAAAGGGTTGTTTTGGAGAATTCATTCGTACACTCAAAAAATAATCTCCATAGAACTAGGTTTTGTGAACAGGATTATTTGAAAGAAGTTTAATTCCTCGTGTGACAAAGAAAAAGATTTGAGTATTATACAGTCTCTTTTGGTTTTTATACATAGACTGCACAGTGTAGAATTTATATTGTACAAAAATGTGATTTTTGAGGTGAGAATTTATAAATATATAGATTTTAACGTTGACTTACCTAGAAGATCTTTCTGAACTATTATCATTTTTTCCATCTCCTTAGGAGATGGAAAGTTGTACTGGGTAAGTTAAGTGCCCAGGAGTTCATTTTATACAGTTGGACAATAGTGTATTTACTCTCTGTCAAAACACATTCTTTAATCATGAATGTCTTTCACTTTGATTTTTTATGTTTATAGTGGCTGAGATTAAAAAATAATTTATGATTGAAAATTTTATGTAATAGATTTTTAGGGCCTAGCTACATTACTTGATATTCCAAAAACATTATTCTGTATTTGAGTACTATAAACACCATCTAGATATAAGTCTTCTTAGAATAGAAACAGATTGTTTGACATTTGGTTGTTCTTTATTTCAAAAAAAGTGATGCAAAGAAGAAAGTTTAGCTTTTGAAAAAAAATTTGGCAATTGAGCCTAGAAAAAAAGTTGATTTTGCTCAAGAGTTTGACCAGCCTTAAGTCTTAGATAAAAAAGCTGGGATTGATAATGGAAATGGCAAGGGGTTACTTTCTTCATTTCACCAGTGCTTATAAAAAGATCAGCTTTCACACTAATACTTAATGAACAAAAACTAATTGTTACACACTCTATTTACTACAGGAAGGGACCACAGGATTCCAGTGTTCCTGAAAGTGGGGTCTTAATGGCTCTATACTATTTAATAATAAGATAGCAAATAGATTTTGGTGCAAGTTCAATTTTTGGAAATGCCAGAGAAACTAGAGTTAACAGCTAAGTAAATATATCATGTCCAATACCATAGATGAGTTTAACCAAATTTAATCAGCTGATTGAAAAGATTGCTGGGGAAAGTGTAGGTAAGGTTTCCAAAATGTAATTGTGAATGTCAAAACGAATCATAACAAAATGTACAACTGTGTATATTTATGCTTTACACCACATATTCCTAATGCATGGAACAGTTACACAGAAAAAGCTTTCAGTGTCACTTATGAAATCGTATGATAGAGGAAAATTCATTTCTCTATTCCTTTAAGATAAAACATTCTAATGGCTCTAGCTGTATGAGAGCATTTTTAATACAAAGGTCATGAATTATATGAACCATGCATGAGATTTGAGTGGAAAAAAGTAATTTTCAATATTTTAATGCTATGTTGTATTGCCTAGAACAGAGAGTCCCAATAGAAATATAATGTAAGACCTACATGCAGTGTAAAATTTCTAGCAGCCACATACAAAAGAGTAAAGAGAAACAGGTGAAATTACTTATAACAACATATTTTATTTAACCCAAAATATCCAAAACATTATCTTTTCAGCATGTGATCTATACAAAAGTTATTGAGATATTTTGCATTTTTTCTGTGCTTATAAATCTGGTGTATATTTTACATGTACAGCACATCTCAGTTTATACTGGCCGTATTTCAAGCACTCAATCATCATGTATCGGACAACGCAGGCTTAGAAAAAATACCTACGTTATCTCCCCACCTGATTTCAGTGTGTAATTGTCCTCATAAATTTATGTGTATGTATCATCATATTAAACAGTGATTAAAATTAGAAATTTAGTCATATGGCTGGGATATGTCTCATAAAACTTAGATATTGACTCATGAAAATCAGCATTTTTCAAATGGAAATGCTTCATTTGTTTATAATAGCTGAGAACTGAAAGGCATAATCTCTAAGTATCATTTTTATATTAACGGAATGTCAATATTATAAAAAGATTTTCTCTCCTGTGTATATTGAGAGTCTTAATATTTCTTTAATGTATAAAATGGATATATGGTCATTTCTTAAATCCATATATTACCATTTCATGAGAGATATGCTTATGATTGAAATTTCACGAATCCATGTGTATCCCCTCTATTTTCAATGTTCTGTAGGATCCATGCTCTCAGGAGCACTAAAAACAATTTCATTTACCTGCGCATTCTCTGTCACAATATCTTATCTTACTGAATGACACTTTAATCCCTTATCTTGTCTGTCACCACTCATGATGAGATGATGAGCTGACCCCTCTCTGAACAGGTAGCCTAAAATAAGGGATAACACTGAATGTTCACTGGTGAGAAAAGAGGATAATGAGTATGTTCAAGAGATGGGCAATACCTGGACAGGAACAAAGTAAATGTGGGTGGTCAAGTATCCTGTCCATCAGGGCAATGTCTGCCTGCTCAGACAGGCTATGAAGACAGGAGGGAGAAATCAGTTCATGAGGATGACTTACTCAGATCACTTTAAGGAGCGCTAATCATTTGGCTTGCCTAAAAAACCAAAAACAAAAACTAAATAGTCACCCTTGATACAAGTAAAGGAAACTTGAGATAGCCAATAGCAAATATTTCACCACATAGTTGAGGTTCACAGGTCAAATTTATTAACAAGTTAATTTGATTGATAAGCAATGACTAAGTTCTTAAACGTAAAAGTTCAAAATCACCATAAACCCGTGGTCTTTTTACTTTATATCAACATGTTCATTTTGTCTCAAAATGAATTGTGACTTGTCTGCAGTTAACCATTTTAATTGCCATTTTAAATTTTAAATGTCATAATGGACCACATTATTAGAAAATTTAAGCATTCTATTCTTCTAAGGTTCATTAAGCACAAACACTTCCAGTCATAGTTGTAATAAGTAGGTCAAGAATTGGTACCCTGATTTTAAAAGTGATAATAATTCTTCTCTGTAATCTATTGCTAAAGCAGAATGAAATGAAAGTTAGTGTCAGCCCTTGAAAAATAAGCATGATGACTTGAAAAAGTTATTGATAATGCTCTATCTAAATAAGAAAATGTCATGGTAACAACATATTAAAATGTGCATTAAAGGAATGTAAATATTAACTTTCATTAAGTCATAAATTACAACTAGTAAAATTAAAATATAAAACATGAATTAAAGATAATTTTATTATAAAGCAACACTATGTATTTATTTGTTTCACAAGTTTAATAGTATCTTTGATACACATTTTTAACAAATTCCATGTAGCAAAACTACCATGTAGAAAAATAATTAAAATCAACTAGTAGGTATGTTTACTAGACTAATAGTGTGTTCATAAAAGTGAAGACTAATTTATCCATCCCATGACTGAAAAACTTGCAGCTTAGCTTCTAAATGAAAAAAAAAAAAAACACAAAAAACAAAAGAACCTCAGAGTGACTATTTTAACTATATTATGTTTTAACCTTGTGTTTATATAATGTTCCCGATTTCACCAGGGTCCTTGGAGACCCATGAGTCTTACCAGTAAAGAGACCCCAGAGACTCACAACATGAAATGACTTAGGGAATACCAAAAAGCATTGACCTAGAAGAGACATTTGCAATCGTCTAATATAGAGCCTTTGTTTTTTGGATAATTTATGGTGATTTTGTCAAATAACATGTCTTTAGACTCACAAGGTCTGCATTCACTTTTTTCCATTAAAAGAGAGTTCTACATTTCCTTTGGGAAATTGTCCTCCCACTATCAATGCATGTGTTTTTGGTGGCCAAAGTCTACCTCTCCCCACTTCCAGGAAAGAGAGTTAATTGGCTTAAGCCATCTTCCTGGTCAGAGTGACTTAACCAGGCAGAAGCACAATTTGTGACAGCAAGAGCCAGAGTTAGGTCTGTTGTCCTATTTAGGGGGAAAACCCTCTCTTTTTCCACTGGGCTTGACATTATCAAGATCTGAGATCTGAAATGCTTGTGGTCATCTTTAAAATAGATAAGGGAGAACTAGTTTGAGAAGAAAGACAACACGGAGTTGTTGTAACTACTAGTTATTATCTGTCCACCCACTGCTCCATGAGGAGCCCCTGATACAGCTGTCCTAAAGCCAATCCTTGTAATTAGGGGAGAAAATTAATTTGATTTTTTTACTCAATACAGTTTTGATTTTGTTTTCCATCACTTTCAATTGCAAGAGTCTTAGTTGGTTAAAGATATTAAAAATTACAAATCGTTTTAAGGTCAAAGTCTTAAAATGGCCCACAATTAAACTGATGTTAGAGGTTAGTGTAGGGACCAGAATCTTATCTACTGGCCTTCAGTTTATTGTACTTGCCTCCATAAAATGTTGTATCCCTCAGTTATCTAAGATGCTTCTGGAGTGTGGAATGTTGGCCATGTGGGGGGGGGTCTCACCATGGCATCTGGGTCCTGAGGTTTAGTTTAGTTTACCTGTTGACAGTACCTTCACTAAATGGGAAAGACATTCATGCCACTCCATAATGATGTTCAAAGTATATTTTTTGGATTATCTGGAACAAAAATACAGAATATGAGGAGAGCAATAGCAATCTAAGGAACAAAAGACAAATAAGTTCAGAAAGTGTGGTCAATTTTATCAAAGTTGAAACTATTTCCTCTTGCTCTGTGAGGTAACATTTCCCAGGACCTCTTTCCTGCAAGAAGATGATACATCCCTGCTCTGAAAAGCTTAGTTGTGGCCATTTGATCTGATCTGACCAATGAAATATGAGCAGAAGTTATGTATGTGAGTGTGATGGTAATTTTTATGGACAACTTGACTAGGCTATAGTACCCAAGTATTCAATCAAATACTAATCTAGATGTTGCTATGAAGATGTTTGGTAGATATGATTAACATCTACAATCAGTTGACTTTATGTAAAGGAGATTATCCTAGGTAATCTGAGTGGACCCAATCCAATCAGTTAAAAGTCCTTAAAAAGAGAATTGAGGTTTCCCTAAGGAAGAAGAAATTCTGCCTGTGGACTGCAGTGTCAGCTCTTGCTCAGGAAATTCCAGCTTTTCCAGCTTGCCCTTCCTGGCAGCCTCCTCTCTTCCCCTACAGATTCTGGACTCGCCTAAGCAGCACAATAAATCTGTCTCCCTGTCTCTCTCTTTATTTCCTACTGAATGTGTTTCTCTGGAGGAACTCTGACTGACACAGTTTCAGGCATAAGTTTAAAGGACCAGCAGTAAGAGGTGCTCATCTCTCTTTTCCTTCTCCCACAAGTTCAATGATGTTGTAAAACAAAAACAAAGACCAACCAACCAACCAACTAAATCCATGAAGCAGAGACTCAGAGATTCAGGCAACCTGTGATAGATACACAGTATGAGAAAAAAAGAAATATTAATGTTGGCAAACTTATGAGATTTGGGGGTTGCTTGTTATTACATCATATTTTAGCTTAAGCTGACTGACTCAGGAAATGAGGTAGACTATGTCCAAAACTGAACTCCTCTATCTTCTCTGAAAAATCATTTATACTTACAGTCTGATTTATATCAGTTAATGTTAACGAGGAGTCTGCCTCCTGACCCAAAAACTATGTGTGATCTTTCATACCCCATGATAGACAATTATAAAGGTTTGACCTGGCAGGACTCATGGGGGAAAACTTCTGTCCCCACCCTAGACTGGGGGTGCTGCCCATGCATTACCGTCTCTGAAGGGAGTTGCAGTCCGGGACTCAGCCTACCCTGGCAGCCCATGCTGTTAAACATATTCCTAGCCTAGATGTCTATAAACAAACAAACAAAAAATAATAAAACTGTCCTGGATTATGACTTGGAAGCCTATAGTTATTGCTGTGTCCTAAATACTTCCTGTGTATCCAGCATTCCCCAGGCTACCACGTGTTATAACAGGATGTGACTCCCCCAGTTAAGAATCATACCATTCTCAAGGCATTTTCTCGGTCAGCTTCTCTTTGCAGCTATCTACCAGATTAAATCCTAGCAGTTCTTTGTTTCTTTTCCTGAAAGCCATGCTAGATTGCAGAATAATTTGATAAACCAATCACAAACAATGGCTTATAAGGCATAATGTATCACTTGCAATAGATCGTGTTTAATTTTCACAGATTCTTTCTTTGTCTAACTCAAAGGATGACATGTGCAGCAATTTTTGTCAGCAATACAGGGCCAGAACAAAGACCTTTCAGCTCATAACTCATAAGCAAGTTATACATAAGAAGAGGTATGGATAAGCAAACATCATGGAGGATTACATTTTTTTTCTCAAATTATAGGAACATACTTGGCATTCTGGAATACTTTTTAGTGAGCCATTTAATAGAGCTCAATGGACATTTTAATATTAATATATGAATGCCAGAGGAATGCAACCATGTATATGAGACTATTTTATATTTGATTCATAATACACATGTACATATACACACACATATATAATAGGTTATAAAAAATAAAAAGATATATATTTGATTTATTTTAATTATTAAGTGATAACAATTTGACAATAAGTACATTTTAAAATTTGGCAACTTGAAAAAAATTATGATTTGTATTAAAATTGTGAAGACCTGTAGAATGACTTGGACAATCAGATCGGGTCTTGTCTGTTGTATTGTAATCTATAATAAATGAAGAGATTAAAAATTCAATTCAATAACTTTTTTTTTGAAAAAAGAAAAGAATGTAGTTTACCCAGACTCTTCACTTCATCCCATATCTGTTTATACAGATGTTAAACATTAGAGTTTCCATTATGTTGATTGATTCCAGTCATCTTAAGACTGCTCCTCTCCATAGATGTCAGAACAATGAGTTTTTTAAAAGCCGTTGTTTTGAATGATGATCATCAAGGGAAGGAAAATGACATTTCTAGGAGAATTTTAGCATTTCTGTAAAATGTAAGATTAGCTTGTGGTGGTGGAGAGAAATGTACAATAACATCAAACATATGAATTCTTTATAATGAGGTCTCCAATACTTGATCATAGGGAAAAAATAACTAGATGACAAGAGATTTTAGGGTATTTTATATATTTAAGAAAAACAATGTTTCCTAGTGCTGCTGTAGTCCTCAAAATGCAGTGAAGGTCACTGCAGTAGGAAATGTCTCTGCTGATTTAGATAAATGTGGCCTCATTCCAATATATTCTGTTTTTCCTTTTATCCAATTGAAAACCTACCACAGGTTTTTACTGTAGGCTGTCAGACAGAGCACAAATATTTTATAAACCATAGTGGGCTTATTGAGTTGGCACCAATTTTAGCCTTGAGGGCAGTTTATTTCATGATTTAAAATGCTTCCCCCCTCCTTTCTTTATTATTGAATACACAATACAGATGTTCCTGTTTTGGAAACCTGAAGCTAATGATACCTCCCAATCCGTGTGCTGGGTTTAGCACACAAATCTGAGGTTATAGACCATATCGCGGGAATGAAAGTGGATCTGGAGATGTGCTGTTGATGAGTAATTTACATTAAAAAATACCCAAAATATATTGGCCTTTTAAAAATTTGATGATTCTAATGTTTAATGTATGTCCATGCTATCTGCTTGCCATAATAAAATAAAAAAGGAAAAGTCAGACATAAAAATCACTTAATGAAAAAAGTTTAGAACTTAAAAATCCTTTTTTGGAGGGTTACTCTAAGCCAGACACTGTTAGATAAGCTTAAAATATACTCCATCTGTAATCTATATGAGAATCCTATCTGTGAGGGATTATTATTGTTAGTATTTTACAGATGAGGAAAATTAAGTAACTTTCCCAAAGCTAGTGAGTATCAAAGGGAGATTCGAACCAGGATACAATGGTTCCGGAGTCTAAACTCTTAACCCCTGAAGTACTATTCATTTGGATAAAATATAAATGAAGAGATAAAATAACATTAGTGATAGATAGTTGAAGGCAAAGGGCTGAAGAAGGATGCGCTGATCAGTAAAAACTAGATTAAAATAGAATGTATAAAGAAGTAGAGAAAATGCAAAACAAGCTTAGAAATAACAAAAATATGGCATCTCGTAACAAAAGCATTGACATTTTATTTGAATAAGATCACAAAAAAGAAATAGACTGTGCTAAGAGGATGAAACTATGTTAAAGGAGAAACAGTTTAGTAAGGTAGCAACGTGAAGCATAAATCTTAACACACTGACCTAGTTGAGGAGGAAAGAAGACTGAACTTTGGTCAGGATTCCAGTTCTCTGCCTGGTTCCTTCACTCCCTCATGCATGCATTCCTTCAATATGTCTTGAGTGCTTCCATGACATGGGCACTGATACGAGCACTGGAGATTCAGGGGCAAACAAAGCAGCGCCAGGCCCCTCTCTTCACTGAGCTTATGTTATCGTTATTGTTGAGGGAGACAGATAATAAACACATTTGTAAGTAAAACAAAGTGTATTAGATATGTACTGTGGAGAGAAGTCAAGCAGAGGAGGACAGGGAGTGCAGGGAGACTGCAGTTCTAAATAGGGTGATCAGGGAAGGTCTCACCGAGTAGGCGGTACCTCAGGAGAGACTTGGAGAAGCCATTTGGATATCTGGGAGAATATTTCAATCAGAAGGAACTGGAGATGTAACTTCCGTGGGCCTGGAGTGTGTCTAAAGTCCTTCAAAGAAAGCAAAGAGGCCAATATGACAAAGCAGCAAAGAGGCTGTATTAGTCTCCTGCGGCTGCTGTAACAAATTACCACAAATGCGGTGGCTTAAAACAACCGAAATTCATTCTCACACAGTTCTGGAGGCCGGAATTCTGAAATGAAGGTGTGGACCACACCCTCTCTGGAGACTCGAGAGGAGATTCCATTCCCTGCTCTTCCAGATTCTGGTGGCTGCAGGTGTTCCTGGGTTTGTGGCCACTTCCCTCCAATCTCTCTCTGTCTTCACATTGCCTTTTCTTCGGTGTGTCTCTCTCAAGCTCCCTCTGCCTCTCTCTATAAGGATACATATGACTGCATTTATGGCCCACCCAGGTAATCCAGGGTAAGCACATCCTCTCATGACTCTTAACTTTTGCCCTGTAAGGTAAAAACTTACAGATTCCAGTGATTTGAGGTGTATACCTTTTAGGGGGACATTTTTCAGCTTACCACAGTGGCTAATTCTACTAAAAGAGTGAGTGAGGAGAGAGCAGAGGGAGGCTAGGATGGGGGACAGAGGTTGTAGACAACATGATTACACTGGCTTTTACTCTGAGTGAGATGGAGCCTCTGGATGACTTTGAGCAGATAACTGATATCATCTGATTTATATTTTTAAAGGAACACTTGTGGTCCTGTGGTGAGAACAGACCAAGGAGGACAAGAATGGAAGTGGATGATCAGTTTGAAGTTCTATTGCAATCATCTGGGTGACAGATGGGTGCTGGATTAGAGGGGGCTGGGAATTGATAGAAGCGGTAAGAATGGTTAAATTCTAGATATTGTTTGAAGGAAGTTCTGACTTCTTAAGGACTCTGACCGAACTTTGAAACTAGAGCACCATTTTGTAAGAGGTCTCTGAGAGCAATGATTCTTGGGAAAATATCCTCACCATGGACAGGGGCAAGATCAGAGAGGCTTTGGTCTTTTCCCAGTGGTGCCAGCAACTCAAGCTCTTACATCTAATAATGTATTTCAAGGCTCTTGAACTCAAATCTGGCAGCTGACTTCTCTCTGGAGAATCTACTAGAAAGTATGTACTTTCTCATGTCTATAGACTGAGCTAGTAAATGAACAAGTAGCTTAGAGTGAACCTAATGGATTCAGAATTCCATGTCATTTGTGAAAATAAAAAGTAAAAAACATCCAGTGAGCTTGAGGAATGGGGTTGAACAGAACCTTAGCAATAAATATGGAGCATCATCAGAACCTTTCTTTTAGCATAAAACACTGCCAGAGTAGGGAAAATAAATGCTGTAGGGCAAAGCTGCCAACTGGTGGCATGTTGGTGGAATTCAGCCCACAGATTTGTTATGTTTATACAACAAGATGTTTAAATTTGTTGTCAACATTTAAAAATTGGGCATTTTCATATAAAAATCGAAGTTCTCATGTAGAAATTTTGTATTTTCAGCTTGAGAAATGGGAGAATTGATCAATAGTGCCTCATATTCCTACATAACACTAATAAGCTATTGGAGTCTTGCACAAGTGTCTCCCATTTAGAAAATCCCCACACTCTCTTCCTTCTCTCCTTTTCCTTAATGAACCTGCAGTGCTCTCTGCCCTCCTGTTCCAATCTGGCTGCTTATGAAGGCTCATCGTGGGATGTCACTTCTTCTTCATCCTGAGAACTCCGCTCACCTTTGCTTATGCCTCATTTCTAGTATTCCAACACATACTGTTTCCCAGTTTATTTCCTCATTTGGTGAAGCATATTTGCAATAGTTGGAGAAAAAACTAGAAAGTTTAGAGGGAGCACAATCCACTACCCTCACTTCTGACCCCAATTACAAGTTCAGAAGTTTTACAAAACCACCCTCAATGTTGATAATTTGCCAGAAGGACTCACAAAATTCACTGAAAGCTGTTTCACTTATGGATACGATTTATTACAGGGAAAGAAAACAAGTAAAGATCAGCCAAGGGAATAAAAGCACAGAAGAAAGTCCAGGGAGGTGCCTAACGCAGAACATCCTTGTCCTTTCCTTGTGGAGTCAGGATGCATTACTTTCCAGGCATCGATGTGTGACAATATACATGAAGTATTGCCAACCAAGGAAGCTGCTCTGAGCCTTGGTGTTCAATTTTCAGTGGGATTCCATTACATAGGCATGATTGATGGATTGATTGCACATATGGTTGATGGCAGTCTCCAGGTTGATTGATATCATGTGACCCAAAACCCTCACGCTACATTGCATTATTTGTCTTTCTGGTAGGGCCAGGCCCCACCCTAAGGTGTTGCCAGCTCCCACACTTAATCACATTGTTAAACTGTGTGGCATGATCCAAGGCTACCAGGTAAACAAAAACATTCCTATTAGGCATAAAATTCCAAGGGCAAAGGCCAGACCATCTCTCTAAGCAAGGCCAAATTCTCTACTATGAACCATTCCACAGTAACTTCTTAAGAATGGTACTTGAGATTCAAAAAGTATATAGAAAATCATTAAAATGTACAATGATTGCTAATTTGGCAGGGTAAAGAATTCTACCTGCTCCCTCCACCCAGTTCAAGCCAACATACATTTTTCACTTGGAAGGCATTACTCCAGTTTTTAATGATGTTTTAAGAATTCTGATCTCGTCTGACTCTTGATCAATTATAAATGACTTACTTTTGCTCTCTGATGCTTTTAGAATTTCCTCTGCATTCCTAGTGTCCTGAAATTTCATGATTATGAACATTGGAATGAGTCTATTTTCATTCATTGTATTAAGATTTGGTTGGCCTTTTTAACTTGAAGCCTCAGGTTCTTAACGTTTTGGAACCTGTACTTGCATTATTTTCTTGATAATTATACCCTGTCATATTCTTTTTTTCCCCTCCTTTTGGGACTCCTATTATTCAGGACATGAACTGCTTGAATTGATCGTGTAATGTTAGCTTTTTTCCTTATATTTTCCTCTCTTTGTCTTTTGTGGCTTTGGGGGGGAAGGTTTTTATTCAATTCCTCAGTAGAAAGTTGTTTTTTTTTTTTTTAATTTTTACTATCATAGGTTTAATCCAAGAGTGTTTTGTCCATTTTCTGAATGTTCCTTTTTATAGCACCCTTGTTTTGTTTTACTGGTATGCTGTCTTGTCGTTACATTAAAAGATATTAAATTTAGAATTTTTGAAAATTTTTTCCTGCTCTTTGCATTATCTTTTAAGTTTTTTGTTGTTGTTAATTTGTTTTTGCTTTATGATTTCTGTAAGTGGCTTTCCTCAAAGTCAGGACATTTCTTACAGTTTATTCATATTTACTATGGAAGCATTAATATGGTTATTGGAAGTTCTGTGTGAATACGTAGTGTTTTTGACTGGTGGATCTCTCTGCAAGGGTGATCAGAGGGGAATCTGGCTTTTTATTAGGAAATTTCTAATTTTTCATGGGCCTTTCTCTTGGGCAGAAAAGTTGCAAAAATATGGGAGTCCTTCAAACTCCTACCAGGAGTACAGGCCTGGATCCTAGCATTTATGAGGAGGGGAAATCACAATTCAGCATATAAATTTTAATATTTTCTGGATGAAAATATTTACCACCACCCTTGGTGATACTGAGCATCTCCAAGATTATAAACTGTGTGGTTCAATATTTCCAGGGAGTAAACTTCCAGTCTTTCACCAAAGTGGAAAGGGGTAATTGGCTGATTATTGATCCCAGTGTGGGAGGCACCTGAGACTGTAACTGTTGTCATATAACCTTTCTAACAGTCTTTCCTCTAATCATGTCCAGACACCCTCCTGCCTCGCAAGGTACCTGATTTCAACAAATCCTGAGCCTTCACGGGACTCTTCAGGATGAATCAGCCTGATTGTTGCCCTCCTCCACTGCAGGCCTGGGTTTCAGTGTTTCTCCTGTAACTAGTCTAATTATCCATCAACTTTTCAGCTTACAAAAGGTAGTTGGCAGCTTTTATCTGCTATAGTATCCTATCTTGTTCTCTTTTCCCTTGTGGGTTTGTGCTAGTTTTTTAAGCTTTTTGCTGCAATTTTAATGGGGGTTCAGCAGATTCTGGAGAAATACTTGTGTATTCAGCCTCCCATGCAAAACCAGAAGTCAAAATCAACTATTGACCGATGTAATGAGCCAAACATGAGTTTATTCCTTCTATTCAAAGTATGGATTAATAAATCACATTTCAATTGCATACTGCAGGATTGTGTATGTAACATGGAATAATTCTTAAAGTTATGGCAGATTTATTCTGCATAATCTGGGGGTATTTATTTTACAGGTACTTAATACATGTATATTTATTTTAGAGCCTTACACACATATATCTCCTTATACATATCCACTTATGCATATATTCATCCAATTGCTATTACAAATCACATTTATTGAGTGCTTCCAATGACTCAAATCTGGAGCTATGACCTGGGAGTGCAGAGATTGATAAAATGTAATTTTTTCCTTCAAAGAAATCACAATTTAGCAGGGTTCCCATGTGTGTAGAAATAGTTTGTACACCAGGAGCTCAGGTATCAAACTTTACACCTCAGAACACAGCAGAGAATCAGAAAGTAAGCAACGATAAGCTTTTGTAAACTATGATGATTCTCATATTGTTCACAAATTAAAGCTTGAATGCTGTATTCATAGGAGTTCTCTCTAGGCTCTTCTATCTATTGCATTTGCCCATATTATAGATTTAATTCTATCAAGTTTAGTTGTGTGATTTCCCAAAATGTCTAATATTTAAAGTAGCAAACAACAAATGTAGACTACAGCTAAGGGGAAAGGAAAATGGCATTAGGCTGAAATGGTGCCTCGCTCTGAGGGAGTATTTACAACAAGCAGTACCACTGGAGTTACAAGTCTAGGTATAATCCTCGTTCTGCTGCCTGTTAACAAGGTAGCCTTGGATGAGTCAGATTAACTTTCTAGGCCTCAGTTCCTTTGTCTGTGGACTAGAAAAAGGATTGTGCTAACTTTCTGGAGTTCTTGGAAGGATTAAATAAAGTAATACATGTAAAACATATGGAAATTAGTAATAGCACAATTAATATTAGGTATTTATCATTATTATTATGAGAGCACAATGGACTGGGATGATTCACTGTGGTTGAAAATGGCTCAACATAAATCCCAAGACCCCTCAATTCAACTCTTTAGCATGGTTCAATATCTGGGAAGCCTATCATCAGGGTCAAATACACAAAACAGAGACTACTCTGAGTATTTAAAACACAGTGAGTTGTATGCAAAGAATTGGTTTACGTGGTTACAGAAGCTAAACAGAAAAAGAGACACTGAGATGTGATAGAGGAACCCATTTTACCAGACCGGTGCTCCAATAAGTCTATGCTGTATGGCTGGTTTTATAACACTTTCACTGCACTTACCACCCTCAATCCTCAGTTATACTTAATAACTTAATAATGAGTTAAGACTCAATTGACAAAGGTTACAGAGACCCTTCACTTGCCTTGGCCAAAAGCATTGCGTTTGTCCTTTTAAATTTCAGATTCACCCCTTTTGGAACTCATAAACTCTCACCCTTTGCGACAGTCACAGGATGCCCAAAGCACCTGGCCCCTGCTTCTTTTGATCTACAGCTAATAAAGGAGACATACTTCAATACTGTAAAGGCGTAATTGCTTTCATCAAAAATAACCATGTTCTGGTAAAGCAACCTTTTAATAGCATGCTCCAGGGAGAGGAAGACCTTATGCATCACACTTCACACACTGGAGATTTTGTCTGTTGGAAAAGACCCCTCTAGAAAGACTCTCTTCAACCTCACTGGGAAGATCACTATCTGGTACTGCTAGCTAATTCTTGTGCCACCAAACTCCAGGGAATAGACTCTTGGATTCTCGTGATACATCTAAAGAGAGTACCAAATCCCGACTGGACCTGCACACCATCTGCTAACCTGAAGGTAAAGAAGGTAACCAGAATTGAAGTAGATGACTTCTGATGAAACAGCTTTTCCAAGATGTCCGGACTAGGCCTATTAGAAGCATATAGACTTAGATGGGAAAAATCTGAGAGATCTCCCTCCTACCCCACCTTCTTGCTCAAATGTGACCTCAATAGCTTTCCAATCTGTTCACTTTTCCTCCGACTTGGGACACGACGCCCAGGAAAGATCCTTCCTGGCATCAAGGGACGAAAGGCCACTGAATCCAGAAAAGCTTGACTCTTGATCAGTGATGTTTTCAGAGAAAGATTTTGATCAAAAGGGGAAATGTGAAAATTAATAAACAGAAACCTCATATAAAATGGAATCAGAAGGCCAGAAGAGAAAACTCTAATGCACATGCCACTCAATGCACACTACAGACCCCAACAAGAAAAGATGTATCTTGCATCTCCAACAGAAGGTGATACTACTTACTATCTCAGCGGAATGAAGAAATCCCTTCTTGCCTAGCAACAGCTCAGCTGACAAGAGATGACCATGACTCAGCCAATGAGAAGCCACTACACTTCAAACTCCCAGTATTCTCCATGGACTCTTCATTTACAACAACCCTTCCCAACTTCATGAAAGAATGTTTCTCCGGACTTGCTTGTGGTGTGCCGTAGACTACGTGTCCCAAATTGCAATTCTTTGCTGAATAAACCAATTCTGCTGGTAAAATAACTGGCTGTTTATTTGTTAGTTAAACAGAGGCAACCCAGACCTCAGCCCCAGCAGAAAGCCACATCCCACATTTGCGGGAAAGACTCAGGCAGGAAAAGTGGAGCTGCCAGACCTGAGAATCCCGAGTAGCCCAGAGAGGCAGCCCTCGTGAGACAGATGGACACGAACTCAGTGGGAGGGGGAAAGATGCACTGGTGTCTTCCTTCTTCCACCACCCAGTCCAACTGATCTCAGAATCTGGGAAATCCAGCCTGCAGTCGTCCATCTGCCCCTCACTACAGGGCAGAGCAGGAGCCAGCCAGGAATGGATGTGCAGGTCAACAGGCCCAGGCCAACACTCACAGCATGATTGTGTTACCCACACTAAATAGAGGACTCTTGAAACTATTGAATACTCAGACTCACAAGTTACCCCCAAAGTCAGTGCTTAAAACAATCATTTGTAAATTTTGCAGGAATCTTGGTAAACTGAAGCTCAGTACTTTATTAAATTTATAGAGAACTGAGGGAGGGTGTGTGTGTGTGTGTGTGTGTGTGTGTATAAGGAGAGAGAGAATGACAGAGAGAGAGAGAGAGAGAAGAGCAAGTGACTACTTCCCAGGCTGCATTAGGAATCTCTTTTCTATGTTGCTATAGCACATCATACCCTTATCTTTGTGTCCAAAGCCTTGTATGGCTCTTACTGTTTTTGAGTCTTCCCTTGCCTTCCCCTAGAATTAAACTGGTGTATTAGAGAGCTGGAATCTTTTGCTATTCATTCCATTACTATAGTGTCTGACACAGCATCTGCCACATAGAAGATATTTAATAAATATTTGTTGAATTGAATTGAGAAACTAAAAATGACTATACTCCCTCTTCAAGTTCTTTGTTCAAAAGTTACTGGAGAATAAAAAATGACGGAGTAGCAGAATGTCAGTTCTTAGAAAGCGGGAAAAGCAAATTTGAAAGTCCTGTAACTACTTAGCTTTAACATTGCTGGGTATTTTATTATAATTCCTTGACGGCAGATTCTGGAATTATTTTATACTTTGCCATGAAAATTTAAATGGAATTTTTTCTTCTATTAAGATTAAATAGATCATTTGTTGTTGCAAACTTTGTTTTCTTTGTGGTGTTCTTTTTCTGTTTTATTTATTTATTTATTTGAGATAACATTGGTTTATAACATTATATAAATTTCAGGTATACATCATATTTCGATTTCTGTGTAGACTACATCATGTTCACCACCCAAAGACTACTTACCATCCGTTGCTGTACACATGTGCACTATTACCATTTATTATTTTTTAATATATTAATTCTTATATATGACAATGCAAACAAATCAGATTATCGATTAACAAAATATTCCCTGTGTTTAGAGAAATCATCTTCAAGTATAAGCCAGCAGATGTGGGTTCTGGGTGTGAGCATGTTCTAGCTGTGACATCTGTCACCACACTGATTGCCTGGTTGGAGTCAGTGGATCTGAGTGATTATAGAAGGTATTTATTTTCTTCCTCACTGATGCATGCTTGTCTCCCTGGAAGCTATATTATCTGAAAAGAAGCTGTATTAAAGAAAAAGAGATTTTTCTATGAATGAGGGATGTCCTTATGACACTGTGTTTCTTTCACAGAAATTTGTTTGTGCTGCTTGTTAAGATGGTCCTATGTAAATACTCATTAATTTCTTCAAACAAAAAATAAAATAAAAATAAATACTACAATTTTGCTAAATTTGAAATCACTTGTCAACCAGGTTGCTTTAAGTGCACTGATTAGGGGTGTATGCATTTTGTGTATTTCTCTTCAATGTTGTCAAACACAAACTAAACTATTCAGGATGCACTGCCTCCCACTTGCTTCAAAGATTGCAACTGAGAAGAAAAGATGAAAGCCATCCACGAGGTGTGTGCATCTTTCAGCCTCCTCTCTGCGCTTAGTTTCCAGTTTTTAGCTTCAAATAACTCACGGTCCTCAGTCAGCATGGAGGTAGAAGGCACACTGGGGCTGTTGACTTTCAGTTTCTATACTTCTAACAACTATATTGCTGACTGTGCATTTTTAAAAAGGTCTTAAACTGGTAACTGACAAAGTTATTTATAAAATAGTAAGACTTTGATGTTCTTGTTTTCTTCCCTCTGAAGTGTACAGTGGCAGTGAAAGATCGTGTAGACTGAATGACCTTCCCAAGGGTAACTTTTATTAGGAACCAAATGAGTCTTGCCTTTCACAGATGTTTTTTCTAGGCTTTATATGTGCTGGTAACTCCAGAGATAAGCTTCCTGTAAATAGACATTTCTTTGTGGCCACACACTTATAATTCTTGTAAAATGAAACCAATGAAAGGTGGTTTAAAAAATCACCACCTCTTTGCTATGAAATAACTTTCTTTATTTAATTCTATCAAATAAAAATAAGACACTCTGGTCAGTAATTAATGACTAGAAGTATTTGTATTTATTGATAATAGTAAAAATGCTACCATATAATTCTTCATGGGAAATTCAAGCTTTTTACTGTCTTGTATGGAAAACAAAGTAACCATATGATAGTGACCGTAAAATAAACTAGCCATTTTTGAAATTTGAGAATGAAAATTTATTAAAAAGTAAGGTATTTCTGGAATCCTTGGGGGATAGTTCCATGTCCCAAATCTTTCCTGCGTCTTGATTTCTACCTTAGTCTTTTTTCTGATTTTGGACTTCTGGACATCGGTTACTGTTCTTTCCAGGGGGACTGGCCCTGAAGTTCCTGACCCGGCCTTACCTTTTCCTGGCTCATCCCCAGCGTGGAGAAAAGTCCTCCACTAATTCGTTTGAGACCAAGCTGTAACTTTGACAATAATTTACTGAAGGTTTGGAAATGATGGAAAAGGTGTGCAATACAAAAGACCTTCCATGCCATCTTCAATGGGTTAACATGGGAAGAAAGGTCACTCAAATGCAAAATATATCTACACAAGGTATAGGATTGACATCATTTTTTTCTTTTTTTTTTTTTACTGAGGAAGATTTGCCCTGAGCTAACTCTGTTGCCAGTCTTCCTCTTTTTTTGCTTGAGGAAGATTAGCCCTGAGTTAACATCTGTGCCGATCTTCCTCTATTTTATATGTGAGTTGCATGGCTGACAAGTGGTTGTGTATGTCTGTGCCCAGGATCTGAACCCGTGAACCCCGGGCCATCAAAGTGGAGCACACCAAACTTAACCACTAGGCCCTGGGGCCGGCCCTGACATATTTTTTTTTTAAACTAATTTGCCAGGGAGATTCATTGAAAAACAGTTCGCTTTTACCTTCACCTCCAAATAGCTTTGGCAGCTTGTTGCTTTTATTGGCTTCTTTGACCAGCTGTAGACACACATCAGAGTTTTCCATCTCAACCATAAGAATTCCTAAGGCAGGGCTGCGTCACCGCACTCAACATTTTCAAAATTTTTTCTGAACTACTTACAACAACACAAAACAAGTGTTCTCTGGAAACATACTGCTTTTACGTGAGAAACTGACTAAACTCAGGAACAGACAAAACATAGCAGCAAAAGAATTGTTACCTTTATTAATTATTCCCATGGCTATGTTGATAGTAACTATTATATAGCCAAGTTTCTATTGCTATTTAATAGTAATTCCCAGTTTGCATGCTATTTATTAAAGTATTTAAAAATAATTTATATAAATATTGATTTCTTCACTTTATCTATTTAGCCTAACAACTTAAAAGGAAATATAACAAGTATAATAAATTCATACTTGATTTGCAATTGATTGGTAGTCTATTGTTGTAGACATGTATTCCCAGAAATTCTCTCTAGTTTTGAAAACAAATTGAGCCTTGGCCATAGATGTAAGGGAAAGTTACAATATAGAAAATAAAAATATTATCATAATTTCTTATTTAAATATAATAAAGTTAAAAAAACAAGAATACACACACACATACAAATGCCCAGTTTAAAATTTATCTTAAATATTCCCAAATACATCTAGGCTTATAATGTTTGCCATTTCAGTTTTTAAAAATAGAGTCAGTATCTCCAGAATTCATGCTATATTTTAAAAATTGCCTTAGTGACTTTGATTTAATGCATTCTAGGTGATTTCTAATCATTAATTTTACTGTTATAGGTATTTAAATTTTTGACACATAAAAATAAAAAATATATATTTTAAAATAAAGTTAACGTAGGAATTTTGTTCTTGAATTTTAGTTTGGTTGCCATTCAAGAAAGAGGGGAAATAAAAAAGCAGTAATTGTGAAATACATGTTAAATACATTGACTGTGATTATACAAAGAAAATTTAAACACTATTGGGCATCGTATCTGGTAAAATAGCAAGGAATACCCTGTGAGCATTTTGTTTCAACTTAACTAAATACATTTTTATGAGTATGTTCAAAGGTCATGTTAAGAAAAAAAATTAGGCTCTCAATTCAGATTTCTAAGCCCTTGTGTCTTTTGGACAGTGCCATCAAATGACTAGCATCTGAAAGAGGATATTTTAAAATTTCCATTTGAATCCCCCACAATATTAATTCCCGGGTTAGTAATGCATGGCTATTTAATAATAGCCATGCTCAATTAGCCAATACCTACTGAGTACCTACAATGCACACTGCATGCCAGTCCCACCCACGATGTACTCACTGACACAGGACAAGGGTCTTCAGAATGTTCTAGGATCTTGCCAAAATCCTAAGGTCACATCTGAGATGAAAATTAACAGTGACACTGCTAAGTATTTATCCAAAGAAAATGAAAACATGAATGTGTAAAGATACATGCACCTCTATGTTCATCGCAGCATTATTCACAATAGCCAAGACTTGTCAGCAACCCGGGTGCCCCTCAAGGGACAAATGGGTAAAGCAGATGTGGTATATATACACAATGGACTACTATTCAGCCATAAGAAACGATGAAATTGGGCCATTTGTGACAACATGGATGGACCTTGAAAGTATTATGGTAAGCAAAATAAATTAGAAGGAGAAAACCAAATATCGTATGATTTCACTCATAAGTAGAAGATAAAAACAACAACAAACAATCACATAGAGACAGAGATTGGATCGGTGGTTACCAGAGGGGAATAGTGGAGGGAGGAAGGCGAAAGGGGCGATTAGGCACATGTGTGTGGTGATGGTTTGTAATTAGTCTTTGGGTGTTGAACATGATGTAATCTACACAGAGAACAAAATATAATGATGTACACCTGAAATTCATATAATGTTATAAACCAATGTTACCACCATTAAAAAAAAATGTACATCTCTAAGATCCACAGCTCACTTAGAATCTAGGGAGGTACCATGGTGACAGCTCTTGATATTCATCAGTTTAATTACTTCAGAATTGTTTTATGTTTTGGGGTTCATGGGTACCCAGAGATGTTGATCATTGAAATGTTTGATTCAGGGACCCATGTAAGAAAGAGTAGTTTGAAAGTCATGTGTGTGCCCAAAGCCAGTTGACTTTTCTATGGCTCTTAGCAGCAGAGCTTGAAAAATAATAAAAACTGATTTAATTGGAAAAAAAGATGAAATATGTTGACTATCGAGCGGTTATTGATGAAGTAGGGTGTAGTTATACAATGTCAAAATATAAATGTAACAACTATAGCCTAGGTCACTGATAGAATTTCAGGTAGCTTTTGTGTTTTCACTTTATAAAGGAGACCTGAAAAATTAATAATGCTTATTTGTTTTAGCAGATGACCAGTTGTACAAACTATAAAAATGCAAAAATGGGGGCTGACCCTATGGCCCAGTGCTTAAGATAGGCGAACTCCTCTTCAGCAGCCTGGGTTCGGTTCTTGGGCATGGACCTACACCATTTGTCCGTGGCCATGCTGTGGTGGTGACCCACATACAAAGTAGAGGAAGATTGGCACAGATGTTAGCTCAGGGTGAATCTTCCTCAGCAAAAAAAAAAAAAAGAAAAGGCAAAAGTGGTGATATGGAAATGCTACTTTTGAAACATGTACCTACTTAAAGTTTTACACACACACACACACACGCACACACACGTCTGATTTTTTACTAGTTTACTCTATGAGAATTGAGAAAAACAATCTAAAATTGTGTAGTGCAAGCATCCTCACCTGGAAAGAAAAACAATCAGGAAAAAATAAATGCTACGAAATTGGATGTGACAGTAATTCTGCATTACCAACTCTTTTTGTCCAGCAACTTATCCATTAAATGATACAGACATCCAGTATATTTTCAAGTCTTCATGTGAGCATCCATGTCCAGAGTTAACCTATGTTGTAAATTGTATTTTACAATATTAATTTTTTATTTTCCTAGAACCCTTTGGGACTCATTGAAATTGAACACATGTTGCCACCATATTTTTCCTCAGGTTAGGTTCTGTGTTTATGTTCTTATTGGAAACTGCAAACTGAACTTCATGGGAATAATGTCAAAAACTGGGCACAAACAGGAATAGAAACACCCCATATTCAGCAGAATACTATTTTAGGACAGAGGACTCAGGAAAACTTTGAGTCCAGTTGAAATTGCAGGGAGGATAAAAATGGCAATAGTGCATATAATTAACCAAGCCAGAATTTGTTCAGGATATTGGGGTCAAGGGCTTTTTTAATTATTTAGTTAATGGGCCTATTCATGCCAAAATAGCCACCCTACACTGAGTCTGGAAGCCTGTTTTTCAGAAGTATGCCCTCATTTGTGCACTCTAAAACCACACAGAATTGCTTACCTAATGTCTCCAGTTTTGTGCCAAGATTCCAGTTTCACTCACCAAATTAGGTACCTGCATAGATCGTTCTTGGGATTTGGGGAATTAGTTTAACAGTAGATAAACCAGTTCTGTTTCATTGAAATGGTTTGTATTTACAGATCCAGGACATGGAATCTTCATCTTTAAGGACATATCTGGCTTTAAAACTTAAATAAAAGCTACATGTTTCCAAGTCCTGAACAGATGGTGCACATTATTATTGTTTTTAATAATCTATCCAGTGATGGCATCATGATAACTTTAACTCCTTATAACTTTTCTCCCTCCGAAGATGATTTAGGTTATTTTATTAGTCAGTCATTCAGATATTTCCGAATATGCTTGGATCCAGTTTCTAGTCAATTTGCTGAGTTTTTCACATTTTATTTTTATGCTTTGTTATCCTTTAACTAAGTGAAATTCTTCCACTTAGATATTTCCTCCTGAAAAAAGATTTATAAGAATTATGAAATGCTTCCACTTTCCTGTAAGTCACTAATGCCCCCAAACGTTAAAAAGACTCATATAAATTTTACTCAAGCCCTGCAGTACAAACAAATGTGTGTTGAATAGAGACTCCTCCAGGGAATTATGGGAAGTACAAGGTAGTTTGTTTCAATTCCTCCTGATTATTGCGCTGGCTCTGAAGTGACTGGTGCAAGATAAGTGTTCAATTCTTCACTTGTTTCTCCTTCCCTCTGGCATTGCCTCCTCTCTCTTTTCTACAATCTATATCTAACTTCCACTACAGACTCAGGAAGATATTTCTACATTTATTAAAACAAATTTGTCTTCCTTAAAACATATCATAAACAATAAGTTAGGTAACAGCAATTAGAAGTCTTACTGCTAACACAACTAGGAAAACGCAAATCAGATAGTACTAACAAGTGTTTTTATTATAGGCTGTTATTTGATTCAAACAAAAGAGGTTTCTATTGAGGATTAAAATATTTACTTCATACATTTTTCTTCCACTGACTTTAAATGTGATATAATTTATGAATAGCTATACAGGTCATAGAAAATAGTTCAAATATGCTTTTCATTTCTGGGCTCAACATTTTAAGAAGATCATTGACAAGTTGAGAAGTGTTTCAAACTGGTGTGACAAAGATGCTGAGGCTCTAAAAACAAAATTATATTAATAAAGCGGTTCTCTGGACCTATTTTTCTCTGAGATAAAAAAAGTCCCTCCGTGCTTTTACCTATTTTACCTCTCTTAATGTTCAGAATGACCCTTTGAATGAGAATAGGAATTTTAAAAAGCTGAGGAAAATGATACTCAGATGACATCATATGTATTAATAAATTGAAGAACTAGAATTTCATACCAGGTTTGTTGGACTAACAATGACTGGCATTTTCAAGATATCATAATTTTGTAGAAGGAAATAGCTTATTTTAATTTGCTCTGGAAACTGAACTAGAATCAGTTAGTTAATCTACAATACGAACACAAATTTTGGGTCCATATACAGAACTCTGCAATGAAGAGCTATGGTGACCGTAAAATAAGAGATAAGGTCAAGAATCTTGATTTCAAAAAAAAAAAAATCTTCCTAGTGGACTAAGGCAGCTGACATGAATACTTCTCAAACAAAATTCGTGCAGCACTTTTCCAGAATACATTAATGGTGAAGTAAGATGTACGTAGAGAGGAACAAAACAAAACAGCACAAAACATTTGATCAGATACAATTATCAAAGGAATTTTAATCCATAAGGTGCCAAACTAATTTTTAAGTAAATTAATGGCTGTGCAGGTGTTTTAGGCTCATTAGGGAATGCTACATTCCAACTCACCCTTGCTGGTGAAGACCCAAGATAGTAGCATAAATTTTTCTCTCAGTAAAAACATGATACTTCAGATGTGAGAAAACCAATACCACCGTATTTTCTAATACAAAATTTATTGCTGCACAAAATCATGAGAATGGACTGGCAAAGGAAAAATATTAGTAACTGTATATTTTGCTTCAGCATTTTTAAGAATGCCATAATTAAAGATATTTGTTTTCCAAATCTTCAAGGAAAATTTGTTTTCTAGAAAGATGCTCCATGCTTAACTTATGGCTTTATACATATTTGGTACTATGGTAGCTGCCCAGAGCTAAGCATGCCCTCATGTTAGAAGAACAGCTGCAGAATTTAGTAAGTAGACATGAGTTGTATTGGTCCTTATAGCTGATTATAGGGCTGTAGTTTCAGCTCTCCTTATCCTTTTGAATCTTTAATAATCTAAATAAGTAGACACGTGGCAGAGAACCAGCCTTCCTTCACAGCAAACCTTTGGAAAGCCAAGGTATTAATGTCAGAAAGGGAAAAATTAGGAGGCATGTTTAGTGGGCTATTATTAATTATAATTAATTGACCAGGAGTAAACCTGTCTTTTGAACTATCATTTTGAGGACAAAAAGTTAGAAAACGTGGAAGAAAAGATGATAAGATATCTAAATTCCTCAAATTTCTTCAACCAAGTCCACAAAATTAGTATCTCAAAATCCACACCCAAAGAGAATGGCTTTTGATTCAATGTTAATCAAAAATCCTTCCCCACTAAAGTTTACCTTCATTAAATAAATAACTCCCCAAGACAGCGATGATGATTGCTTAGCTTATTCCAAAGCTAGTGTGTTGCTGACAGAACCAAGGGGACCAAATTTTAACCATAGCATTGTTTAAATTAAATATTAAAGAGTAAATAGCAGAGTATTGGGTTCTATTTTCAAATATGTATTTAAGAAAAATAAATAAATATTTTTTTCCACTCAGACTATTTCCACATAAATTTTTCTATTTACATTATTTATTTCTTTGAGAACAGGGATGATTCCTTATCCATTGTCATAACTCTAGCCTCTAGAATGTATTAAAAATGTTTGTTGAAAGCATTTTTTATTTCAGCTACAAAATGTACTATTGCTTTAAAAATTTGAAAGTCAGAATTTACTTATTTGTTAAATTGTTGGTTGCAATCCAACCGTAATTGCAGGAAACTTTAATTGGAGCAGCAAAAATTACTACAAATTTGCCAATTTTTATTCTCTAATGTTAAAATCTGAATTTCTTTTATATACATCTTTTAAAGATTCAGGTTCAGAATATGAAAAATGAAGCTCTGTAAAAGCTAATTTTAGAATTTTCTTATTTGAATAGAAATGTAACATACTAGTTACTGACCTATTAAAAATTAAATGCATAAAACACAAACAGAGATACAACAACATAGGACTCCACGAATTTGTAGGAATATAGAACTCAGAAATTTTAAAACTCCTTTAACACAACATCTTCCAACTTCTATCGTCAACATAATAACATAATATACTCACAGAAATCCACAACCTTAAATAATTTGTAGGTTGGAGATGATGGAGAAGTTGTTCGGGGGAGTGGTGTTCAAGAATTGTGAAATTTACTTACATGATAACAAGTCAGCCAGCTGCAGTTTCACAGAGGTCAGCAGAAGACAAGAGATCACTGGGTCAGAGACAAAGTACGTTTTTACTCACCACACAGTAGAAAGCATGAACTTCATGTTAACATCAGTTCCTTTTGCTTTGCATATCCCATGGGACAATACAAAGGAGGGCCCAGTCGGATGCTGCATACAGAATGGGGCTGTGTCATAGCTGAGAAACCCTAAGCTAAGGAAGCCCTAATCTTTTAAATGTGGCTACTAGCAAACTTGTCCAATGTTGGTTCTGGAGGAAGACACTATCTTTATTAACAAATCTGCACTGTGCCCAGGTGGCAGGCACTATATGTTCTGAGTCTCTTTGCTATAGAAACATCCAAACAAAGGTAGCCTGGAACAAAAGATATGCAGAAATGTGACAATCCTATGGATCATTAGCTTCCAACAGTGTGCTAGAAACATATATCTAGAATTTTATTTTTTTCAATACCAAAACATTTTCTACTTGGATCAAGAAAGCTGGGCCTTTAACTTGACTTCCACATCTTTTCCTCCTCACCATCTATTCATCAGTCCTGTTTACTCTACATATCAAATATCTTTGAATACTGTTCACTTTGTTTTACTTCCACTGTTATTGCCCTAATTTAGTTCACCATAGTCAGTAACTTGGTTTCTTGCCAAAGTCACATTACAGGTTTGTCAGGCCCAAGTCCTGTTCAGCACTAAGGCCTTCTTTATAAATAGTTACAATGATCTTTCTAAGATGCAAATCCGATGAGCTCATTGTCTTACAGAAAAGACAATAAGTTGCCCTTGCCTTTAGGAGACAATCCATATTTCTTTAAATGTCTTACAAAGTACTGAATAGTTTTCTCTTCAATGTCTTCTCATAACACACACCCCTCCGCACACTTTTATGTTGCAGCTCTTCTGAAGGATGTACTTAGTGTTCCAGAATTGTGCACATCCCGTTCCTTCTTCCTGGGATATACTACTTAGACTGTCATTCCCTTTAAGGTTGATTAATACCTGCTCATTCTTAGTGGCTCGACTTGATGTCATTAGCTCCAAAGGGCCTATTGAACTCCTCACAGTCCGGATTACGCAACTCCATACTTCTCTTTTAACATCTCTTATCACACAGTATTTAAATTGCCTGTTAACTTGTTTTTATGTTCCACCAGGCAATAAGTTGTATGGTGATAAGTACCCAGGACCCACACAGACTGACATATGGTACTCATTCATGAATGCTTACTGAATACACGAATGAATGACAAAAATGAATGAATGAATGAATGAATGAATATGTAATGGGATACTTACTTTGACGTTAGAAATGTACTCCAGGAATGATGGGAACCAATTAGAATCAACCCTATTGTTGGACACTACTTTTAACTTCTTTCTTTCTTTTGTTTTCCTGTGATCACCTACATATGACATTGTTCTGACCTTACTGGTATACACAATTATGTCACTTTACAAAGAGGATCTTAAACGTCAGCCATCTCTGACTTCTTAGAATTTTATTCACTGAAAAGAGGTGGTGGGAAAATACGACAGGTGGATCTGTGTTGAGGATTAGAGTACACCAGGGACTGAAATGAAGCTACCAATCTCATTAGCTGTCTTCTGAGCTGCCGAATTCCACCCAGGTCCCCACGGTGAAAGGCTAATAATTAATTCAATTTACTATCTATTCTGTGGAAAGCTCCAAAGGTTAAGATTATGGAGGACCGATGAGGGCAATCTTTTATACTGTTTAAATTGCTGTTTAAATTTGAATTAGATTCAAACGGTGACAGTTTGAAACCGACACAGTTTAATTCATTTATCAAATTCCAAAACCTGCCTACCTAGACTAGCTTGAAAGTATGTCTTAAATAAGGAGTCAGTCAGTGCACCTACCTGTCCATTTTTATTATTTGCTTGGAATTTAAATAGGAACAGCAATTGCTAGCCTTGTCAGCTTTCTTGTTCGTTTTCTATTGTTTCAGCTTTTTCTACTACGACCTCCCCCATCTACCATGATATAAATTTTTTTTATTGATAATATAAGTGATACCCTCCAGGAAAGTTAGATAATGTGATAATAATAACAACAACTAACATTTATATAGTGTTTATGATTTACCAGGAGATAGGTATAGATATATCTGTATATACTCATGTAATTGCCTCAACAATTCTTCCAGGTAGCTGTTAATATCATTCATATTTTAGAGATGAATAAACTGAAGCCCAGAGAGTGACATTTTCCAAGATTATACAACCAGTGAATGATAGAACTGCCTTTCAAAATCAGTAACAGAAATATTTGCCTGAATTCACCCATATTTGCTTCATTGGAATTCCAGCACTTCGCAGACTCCTTCAAGTCATTCTGTAAATTCCGAGGGAATCTGGTGTTCTGCCCATCGACTTGTACTTGGTTACTATATGGCAGTCACCTTTATCCTCTTCCCTACTCTGGCCTTCTGGTGATGCCTGTTGCTAAGGCATTGCTGTTCCCTGAGAGCAGGAGGTCTGCAGGTGCCTGCCTCCTTCATCGTATCTGCCGCAGCCGGTGCCTGCCAAACACTGTCTTAAGTCGGCCAGGGGCATCAGTGCTAAGCCAAGGGCACTGGGGATTGCATGCAGGGAGATTTTCTGCTGCACCCCAAAGGTGCTCTCATTGATCCTGCTGACACCGTTCACCTTTGTTCTTTTGATTTTCACTCAAGATACTCTTGCAGGTCATGATGTTTGGGTTTAGCAAGGACCTAAAAAGGCAGGGATTAAGTATGTGAGAGAAAAATAAAATGCTATACTCGGTACCATCTCTTCATTTATTTTACTAAGGATATATACCTCAATTCTTCTTCTCTTGGGGTTAATTTCCAGAATATTGTTCACTCATATACCTAAGTAAGACCCCCAAAGGATAGTTCCTTCACCTATGTTACAAATGAATAAAATTTGAACATACTTAGGCTTAAGCACAGACATTTGCAATATAAGCTGCTTATAATTTTCTTGATCAATGCTATTATCTTTCAAGTACCTTGAAAACAGACTTTGTCTAGGATCTTTCTCTCCAAAACGGGTGAGACTGCCTCATTCAATTGAGAACATTAATTTCTTGGATGTCAGGTCCCCATGCAGAATGTCTGCTTTCTGAGAAGGCAGGGGTCTGGCACCTGCGAATAGTGAGAGATATCAATCTTTCTTCCTTACCAATGTTGCTTCTTTTTTGCAAAATAAAGAAGCAGAAATACTGTTTCTTTCTCTTTGGGTCAATGAAATGTTATCTAAATCAATGGAAATTTTTTGTGCTTCAAATGGGCCTACATGCTTTTGAAAGGCAGGAGGTAGGGGAGGAATTTATATTATCAATCTAAACATGTAGTGAATAATGATAACATCTATAGGGGATCTAATGCAAGATTGGCAGGAGAACTAAAGCACTAATAGACATATCTGGTAACACTGTTGAGTAATTTATATCTTTAGCATGGCTTTAAAGGAAGAAAGAATTGCAGCATAGAGAAATGAATACCATTCTGTATTTGCAAGAAAGCAAAACCATGGAGTATACAGAAGGATGATATCTAATTGGCTGTCAAAAAGATAGCAAATAAAATAGAATGTAGGATCCTAAGGCTGGCACTAGTACTACTGACGCCTTTCAATATGATCTTTTTTTTGATTTTTGTTTTTATGTGTATTCGAAATCCTAAAGCCTATTATGAACAGGAACACCAAAGAGGAAGAGTGGGCTTTGTAAAATTTTCAATGTTCTTTTATTTGATGAAAGAGAGGACTATAGCTTTTAAAATGTAGAAAATATTAATTTTTATTTTTTTTACAATTTACATATTATTAACTAAATATATTTAGATTTTCTTTATTATTTTTAATATAATATTTTTTTAGTATTAGTTTTCTTTCTAGACTGTGTCATTCGTTCATCACTTACTGAAATATACTCTTGGGACTAGCTTCTTTTGCTCAATATGACGTCTGTGAGATTCATCCCTGTTGACGTATGCAGCCCTAATTCATTCCTTTTTATTGCTATTTAGTAATCGCTTGTACAAATATATCATAACTTATTGTCCGTTCTTCTGTTGATGGACATTTGAATTATTTACAGATTCAGGATATTGTGAATAAAGCTATTATAAATATTTTTGTAAATATCTTCTTTGTACACATGCACTTACTTCTCTTGTGTATATCCTCTGAGTGGCATTGCTGGATGTAATGCACATACATTTAACTTCAGTGGATAATGACAAATGCTTTTTCAAAGTGGTTAAACTGATTTACACTCAGATAAATAGCGTTTGAGAATTCCAGATGGTCCACATCCCTGTCACCACCAGAATTGTCAGTTTTTTCGTTTAAAGTGTATATGCACTTGTATTTTATTGTAATTTTGATTTACATGTCTTTCATGACTTATTTCTTAAGCCATGAAGCAGAAAAATGCCCTGAAGGAAAAATCAGAAGTAAAAGCTGGGCTCTCCTTTTTGCTCAGATATAGTCTCTCGTATCCTGGCTGCCTTGATTGTTCTTCCATGTCTTTAAACTGCTGTTCTTTTGTAGTTCCTCTTTTATGATTGTTTTTGTTAGAATGGTTAGGCTAATATAGTCTCTTCCGTCATGGCCTGTGGTGGAAGTTTGGCATGTTTTGGAGGGTTTTGAGCAGAGGCCTAATTGTAATTTTAATACTGATTTAAAATTATAACTGGGTGTTAGAATAAGGTTCCTTGATTTTGAACCAGGTGGAGATATGATGTGTATTAAAATACCAAAGTTTATTGGAAATATAAACTCCACGCAAGTTTTGTAGAATTTCCAAATGACAAAGGAAAACCTATTTTACAATTTCTAAACTCTGAGTTATGTAAAGGAAACAAAAAGGGCAAAGAAAGAGGATATTGGTAAAGAGACTTATTTGGAGAGAGACTCAATGACATATGGAATCTCCCCTTTTCCTCTTGGAGGACATTTGATGGAGTGTTACCCTATATCTAGAGTAGGTCTCACCAGGGTGAGTGGGGCTTCAGAAAGAGACCACTTGGGCTTCAAAATGTTTTTTATGCAGTTGGGAGACAGATAAATAATGGAATTATGCCTGAGAAAGCTGACAGAATATAGATTGAGTAATGACCCAGCAGATGTAGAGGGTCAGGAGACTAGATGTTTTAAAGTAGATCCAAAAGAATGATGGTGGTGTTGCCTTGTAGTTCTAGAATTTATCAGGGTAAGCTTATAAGAGTAAGGTTTATCTGGAGTATATCAGGTAAGAGTTTATCAGAATAGAGTTTATCAGATAAGTTTATCAGGTTGCTAAGTGTTTTCCTATGGCCAGATAGGAACGTTGGGGGAAAGAGGAACAATGTGGAATAATCCTGAATCCAGTCCATTAAGACTCAGTGTAGATTCAAGGGACAAACCAGCAGAAAGGGGTTGGAGCCCTACTATTGGATACCCAGTGGCTAAGACAGATGTCACAAACAACTACCAGGAATAGTGATAGATCCTGTGGGGACTGCAGAGCGGAGCCTGATGCAAGCCCCAGGCAGGGAGCTCCAGAGTCTCTCTGATAAGAATAATCTGCTTTAGTCATCTTCCAAGAACAATGAGCAAGAAGCCCAGAGACCAAGTTAGAAGTTCCCTATCCTCTGCCTCTCATTCTTTCCCCAACCCTATGAGAGCAGAGAAACAGCTGTTAGAGAGTGAGGAGGGGATTACAGGGACAAGAATAGCTTCCAGCTTCTTCTCAATTGCTGGCTTACGATCTGAAACAGGGAAGAAAAATTGAAGTGAAAGTTACAGTTTTATTTTGTATATGGAACTAGATATTATTATGTGGGACTAGAAGATATTCAAGACAGTGTTCATGATAAAAATGATGTGCAACTGTCTTTAAAACCACAATAGTAACTGTTTTGTCAGAGTTTTTATCCAGAGGCAAGAGAAATTATCTCACACTGAAAAGATAAGATGAAACAAAGATGAGACAAAAAGTTGCATGTATATATGTGTGTGTGTGATTAATTGCTATCTGTGTGCTATTCTTGTTCAACAAACTGGTTATAATTTAATTGCTCTGACTGCCCTATGCTTCAATTTGGATATTTTTCTAGTTGCTTGTCTTCTAGTTTGTTAATTCTCTCTTTAGCAGATTCTCATTTGCTATTCTACCCTTATTTCAGTTATTGTATTGTTTAATATTATAACTTTTATTTGATTCTTTTTTAAAAAGATAGATTCTAGTGATCTGGTGAAATTTGCCATGTTATCATGTTAATTACAGTTCTTTTCAAGTCTGTGGCTGATAGCTCCAACCTCTGTAACATTTGTGGATCTGTTTTTAAACCTTTAATTTTTATTTTGTTCCCATTTCTTTTTTTTAGGTTTTTTTTTTTTTTTTTGGTCAGGGAGATCAGCCCTGAGCTAATATCCGTGCTAATCCTCCTCTTTTTGCTGACGAAGACGGGCTTTGAGCTAACATCTATTGCCAATCTTCCTCCTTTTTTTCTTCCCCAAAGCCCCAGTAGATAGTTGTATGTCATAGCTGCACATCCTTCTAGTTGCTGTATGTGGGATGCGGCCTCAGCATGGCCAGAGAGGCGGTGCGTCGGTGCGCACCCAGGACTGAACCCGGCGCGCCAGTAGCGGAGCGTGCGCACTTAACCGCTAAGCCACGGGGCCGGCCCCCATTTCTTTTTTTAAATAAGCTTTTTTATTTTAGAGTAGTTTTAGAGTAAAGAAAAGTCATGAAGATAGTACAGAGAGTTCTGAAATATCCCACACCCAGTTTCCCCTATTATTAACATCTTACATTAGTATGGTTGGTTCATCTGTCACACAGAATGTTCAATATTCATGCATTGTTATTAACTAAAGTACATATTTTGTTCAGACTTCCTTAGTTTTTACCTAAAGTCTTTTTTCTGTCAAGAATATGTATCTACACAGATTATTTGGAGTTTGTCTACATAGGACTTTTCTTTATTCCCCTGTTTATTTATGAACTCAATCATTCATTACTATTTATTTATTTTCTTGCCCAAATTGTTCCATATTTGCCATTGGGAGCTCTTTCAGTTGGCTCCTCTGTCTCTTTGAGATGCCTCATCCCCTCCCTCTTTCTCTTTTTAGCACTTCCTTACTTTCTATCATTACGAGATGCTCTAGGCTCCTCTCGTATATTCCCTGACCTAGTCTTAGAGTTTGTCAAGTCTCTAAGGAGTCTTGATTCTTTTAATTGGTATTAAAAACTAACATCTGGATATTGAGCCTGCTCATTGCTAGTGGATTATGATTGCTTTTAGGCCCACTCAGCAGATAGAACAAGGAAATATGTTTATACACTTATCCATGTCCTATGTCCTATTTGTTTTCATGCTTAATAATTTTTTAAATCAATTCCTGGACATTCTATAATAAAAACAATGTAGAGCCCCTGAGTTTTCTTCCAACAGAGGAAATACTTAAAAAATAATAATAATAAAATTTTTTTTAACTATTAACAGGCAGATAGATTAGGGGAATATCATCTTAAGTCAATTAGGGACTGGACAGATTCAAGATCGGATTTCATTTTTCACAAGGCTTATTCTAATTTTGATATTCTCTTACAAATAGAATCCCATCGAGAACCTGGGGTATATGTGGTCCCTCTTCATTGGTGAAGTCTGAACTTCCCTGCTTAGCACCCTGAGACTGCCAAGGATCACTTAGGTTCTCAGTCACTTTCTTAGTTGCTGCTTTCTGCTTAGTTTGTATTTCTAGTTTCAAGTGGAGAACTAGAACAGGTCTCACTCACTTCTTTGAGTTGCTGTTACTTCAAGATCTTGTGCCCTCAAATCCTGGCAGCTTTTGAAGCCCTAAAATCCAATTATTGTTTTTCAAGCCCTGTGAGACTTCTAAAATCTCTGCTTGGCTACAACTTCAGTTGAGAATTCTCCTTGTGGCCTTTAACACTCTTGTCCCATGCTGCTTAAAATAAGGGGCAAATGCCTTGAGGAAAAATATGGTGCAGGATGTCAGGATCATCTCATTGAGTTTCCCTTGTCTTCATAACCTTGGTCATTCAAGTCCTAGCCTTAATAGCTCTCTGATACCTTCAAACAGACATATATATCTCTGTATTATATATATATTTATCTGCTTTTTTCATTTGGTCTTTGTGGGAAGTTTGGTCTGCTGCAGCTCAAAGCCAAAAGGAGAAGTTTCAGGGTCTTTTCTTGATAATGATAAGATATTTGACCTTAGGAAATTGAGGAATTCTTTCGACTGTTACTATTTAAAAAAACTGGACCTGGAATCTTGAATCCTTTATCCCTTTGACAAAGTAAAAATCATCTGAAAGAAAATGTATTTAATTTCAAACCTCATGAATAATATATGAACATTAATTTCAGTCATATGTTCTAAATAGAATTTTAGTAATTGAATTCTCTTATAGATATTCACAATGAGATTCTAATGATAAGCTGAATTTTTTTTAAAGCATATTTTTGCTGAGAACTAAGAATAATTTATAAGAACTCTTTTTTTTTTGCTAAGTAAATGAACATGTTATGTATTTTTAGTAATATTTAATCAAACATTGAACACTATTTGAAAGAGTGCCATGACCTCATATTCTCCTGGGAGTAAACCAATATTTTCATTAATAAAAGATCTGACATATCATATTATTATCTGTGAGTTGTTGAATCAAGTAAAGATTAACCTCACCTGGTGTGACTGATTCAAGGAAAAGAACTCTATATGCTATTATAGCTAAAAAGGTTAAATGAAATGTCAGTCAGTTATTAGGGAATTTTAGTACTTGGTTGATTTTGAATGCTCCAGTACTGTAAATAACTCTTAGACTGAACTTTCAGAATGGCAGCATTTTGCAGAACATAAATTAAATCTTTATAATGGCTCTGAAAAGTTCAGTGATAATATCACTCTCAGGTCCACGAACATATGTGTTCATAGTAGTAAGATAATTTTACTTGATCTCTTTTTCTCTGTTATTTTAAGAAAAAGAACTCATACTTTAAACATTATACATATTATTATAGCTTATGTTGACTTTAAGTTTTTGAGAATCTATATATTCGTATTTATATATAATTTTTTAGAATTTTTTATGTCAACGTAACACATATTTAGAATTCTTACATTACTATGGTAAAAGTAAGTATTAATAAAGACATTTTAGACTCACATACAAAGGTATATTTAAATTTGTATTTAAAATTGGATATTAAAGAAAATAATAATTAAGTGTAATACACTACCAACTTAGTTTCCAATTCTCATTTCCTTTTACTGCATCAATGAATGGCTTTACAGATCTCATATAACTTTCCAAAAATAATTTGGCTCATACCAATTTCAATCAAAATTCATAAACTTTATCTACTCTCTCATGTTTATACTTACTTATTCTTTCTTGAGGTCTTATTATACCTACATGTAACCTCACTCTTACCTACGTAAACACACACACATGAAAACAGAAGCAAAGTAATTATAAAGAAACTAGTGCAAAGACACTCTAATTTTCAATTCCTACAGATCCTAAGAGACTTACCTAATATTTTTGTGGGATGAACTAAGTGTAGATTTTTGTATCTGTTCTACTTTTCTTTCTTAACCTATTTATAACAAATTTTAAAAAACAAGATCTTATTTTGTCACATAATTATTTTCTTTCATTCACTGCAAATATAATAATTAACTTCCCCACTTTTTTAAATCAACAGTATATATTGCAATCAGTGAATCAGTGTTATGATCAGTAAGGCATAACCATTATTAGCAAGCTTTCAAATGCTTAGACACTCTTAGACTAGTAAAAGTGTATCATCTGTTAAGTTATAAAAATTGCAAGACCAAGTTTAAAAAATGGATCTGGTCTAATTAATTGATATTTATTTATTCATCAATTTAAGAGCTGTGTATTTATTTGAACTCTTAAGCAAGTCCAAAATATAAAATTCTAGAATGCAAACGTGTGTCTTTTTCCTTCTTCCAGATCCCTTGGTTATCTAAGGCTCCTCAGAGCACACTTCAGATAGAGGTATTACCATCTATATTTTACCTTAGAATCAATGTTTAAGATACATTCCATTATGACAATAGAAAATAGATGTGAAGTTCTCTATTTGACTTCGAGTTCTTTGAAAAGTAGAGTCTATCAACATCTTAAGTGTTTTATACTCATCACTTAGAAGAGTGACTGGCTTATGTACTTTGTAGATGCATAAATAAAAGTTATACTATACATCATAGATTTTACAAGACAGACAGATCCTAGAGATCTTCTAATAAGAATTAAGAGTTCCCTTATCAAAGATAGATACAATCTAAGACTGTACTATTTCTTGACCCAAGTTTGTTGACAGTCATCCCAGATATCTTGGCTTCTGTCTAGAACTCTTTTCTGACTATGAAATTGCATCTTCAATATGATGAACCTCTCTAACATACTTTTATCATGGTTCATTTGGCTTTACGGAAGCTGAGTTAACTTTTGGCATATTTACACATAAAATCACCCAACAATCACAACCTCACCAGTAGCTCAAAGCTTACTGGTTTTCGGTTGCTTGGTAGAGATAGAAAGATTTTTCTCCCCAAGTTCTCTTTGATTTTTTGCCATTTGCTGTGTTCTTGTGAGTCCCTTCAGAATGCAACGTGGAGTTGAAGTTCATTTCTTTGCTCTGTTCTGTCCTCCTATCAGGGACAGATTTTCTTGACATATGTTTGGCACTTATGTATTTTTTGTATGGTGTATAATTTGTATGGTTCTGCAATTGAAAAATTATCCTCTGTAACCCAGGTGGTATTGTACAGAATGATTTCTTCAGGATTTATTTAAGCAGTTGATGGTTGCACTGGAGAGGGGATGTCATTGTATCAAAGGGCTTTCAGTAAAAAGCAATTGGTTAAGCCTGTACTAAATGACATCTTCAAAAGATGTCTTGAGTAATAACCTTAAATTTAATTCTGAGGTTTCCTCTGTGTTATTGCATTATGCCTTCTCAGTTAGTTAAGACATTTTTAAAGAAAACAAAAAAAGGTTTTGCCATGGGTACTTGCTAAGCACTAAATTCACTGAGAAATATTTTTTTTTCTGCTAACAAATTTTCTCAGCTGGTATGTGAATTTAGTGCATATAATACTAGTCAGCTTTCTTAGAGAAATAGCACAGCAGTCTGTTCTTTGGTTCCTATTTTGGGGACAGTTTAGAATAGTCACTTGCTACAATTTTCTTATAGAAAAGAACCTTTATATTCTGGAAGCCTGTTTCAGTTTTCTGATTTAGAATTATTCCGATTAAATAGTTTGAAGCTATTGTTTCAGCCGTGATTTTCCGATTAAATAGTTTGAAGCTATTGTTTCAGCCATGATTTCCATGGATTCTAAGTTAACCAAAATCTGTGAATTTTTATATATGCCAAATTTGGGTAGCTATTAACACATGGCAAAATTTCCTCATTGCCTCTTACTTGTTATCGCTCTGATTGGCATTACATGAACGGTCTCTTCTTTCTGCCAGCTCCCATGGCCCTTAACTTGCTCTGGTTTGTCTTTTTTTCCATCACATTTATCACGTTGTAACCTAATTTTACTTACTCTTTATGATTATTATTTGTTGTCTATCTTTCCCACAGCAATGTAAGCTCTGTGAAAATAGGAATCCTTGTACATTTAATTCAGTCATTTATCCCCAGTGCCTAGAACAGCATCAGGCACATAAAAGGCATTCACTCAGTCCTGTTGTAAGGAATCTGTTCATTCATGCAAGTGTGAATAATGACAGTATTCTTCTAAAGAAAATAATTTATTAAGTAACAAGTGTGTGGATAGCTATACACTATTTCTGAGAAAGAAATGACAGTTAAAGATATCCTTACTCTAAAAGAGTTTTATAAGATTCATCCTAATTGAAAAAAACATAAATAATTCTAATATGGCTCAAAAAGAAAGCTCCAAGGTCAAGAGTTTCCAATTTCTTCTGACAGAAGCATCAAGAAAGTTTTATGCTGGGGCACCCAAGCGCAGCCCCAAGGGGAAAGCTCGGCAGTGCTCACTCTTCATCACCAGTTTCTGTGTGAGGTCTGGTAATCCTCAGAGTCCTTGGTCCTCTTCTGGAATAGAAATGATCTGCTTCGCAGTCTACTCTTGTGTGGCCAGTGTACAATAGCAATTGTGGTTTTGAAATCTTCTTCTTGTTCAGTCTTTCGTTTATTAAAGTAGGCATGACATTTTACCTGTAGGCCATTGGATATTTAAATATTGTGATGCCTACTAATATGAATCCTCTCTATTATTATTCAAACTCTTAGATTTCTTGAGCATTTTTGTGAAATTTGTTTAAAAGGGCTATGTTTATATCTAATTTATATTCATATATACAATATTTATTCATATATATGTACTATACATGTATATATTATATGTGTATTCATATATAATATATATGTGTATATTCACAGATACATTTTAAGTATATAATTTATATTTATAAAAATATATAACATTTATGAAAATATATCATCTATTTATGAAATATATCATGTATTTACATAACTATGTCATATATTTATAAAATGGAGAGAGGAAGAGAGAGAGGGATAGGGGAAGAAAGAGAGAAATCAGGAGCCTACAATCCTGTCTTTTAAAATCACCCATTTCTGAGGGTCAGAGAGCTATTCCCATGAAGAACAGTGTGCCAGGCAAACAAACTGTACAGCTCTGTGGTGGGGTAGATTGGACCACATGGAGAACTCTTTGTATCTATATTAGAAACAAGCTAGGCCCTAGAACAAAAGCAGGCTGAAGGATTTGATCCATGTCAGCTATTCCTCTAAGCTCACAAGCTAAAATAAGCATGGATCCTGTGGCTCTAGTAGGAAAGAAAGACACATAAAAGTCTACAGAGTAAAGTCAAGTAAAAGCACAGGAGACCTAAGAGACCAGAGAGAGCTCCTCCATGTCCAGAGCATCTTGTCTAAGCATTCTTGTCTAAGCATTCTCGCCTAGGCACCTCCTGAGCAGAAGTGCAGTCCGGCTGTCCATCTGACTGTCCCAGGTGCATGGGAGAAAGAAAAAGCAGAGGGAGAAATAAGTGACATAAAGACAGGGAGGTGATGGTGCTTTCGTCAAGTAGGAATAGTCCCCGGTCCCGTTTATGTCTCCAGACCCCGGGGAACAGGAAGGTCAAACAATAGCCATCATCCTATAGGTTCTGAAGCCTAATCTATGTCCTCGAACCTAACATATAAGGAGCAGTACTGGTCCTTGAAGATAAAGTGGAAGGGGCAGCAGAACATGTTGGCTTAGAAGCCCTATTTCATTGGAGCCTGATACTGACAATAAAAATTGAAAAAGTATGCATATGTAATAGAATTCCAAGTTATGAGGTAAAATGAAGGGGAAAAGTTGACATTAAATCTTCAAAGGGAAAAACCTCAAAGGGAATAAATAGAGAATGAAGGTTAAACAGCAAAATCTCTTGTTTAGTTTTTAAGCAACAAAAATTCCATTTACATTGTAAATAAACAGAGATATTTTATATCTTTCTCACGTTATGGAAATAAATTTTATAAAAGGAAACAGCATATCTTTACACATTAACAGAGTATATGTTTTAGATTATGTTGAAGGAAACCATTACTTTACAAATGGGTCTGTTAACCTGCAAAATTCCAGAATACATTTGGCTAGCTAGTGCAGAGAAAAGTTAGAGCTTTAAAATTGCGGTGAGAGGAAAGTGAACATCGGAGGAGCACCCTCTCTGCCTCTGCTTTTTCTTTCATGCTTTTTCACTTGCTGCTTCTTTCTGCACAAGCTCTTCTTGTTCTTGGAATAGCAAGATCTGAATGTTGATTGTGGCCCTAGAGGAAACACACAGACGATACATGTTATGAAACTTCTTCAAATAATTGAGGCTTTAACCCATATGTGCTAACAAACTAACAAGAAGAAATGACTCATTATCTATTACCTAATATTTTTAGGCCTTATTTTTTTTTTCTTGACGCTGAGCAGGTTTTATCAGCTATTTTGCACATTGAGAAGCTTCATATTTCAAGAGATATTATCTACATATATGTTGCACACATCATCTTCAATGTTTTACGTATTGTTGGTAACTGATTATACTGGATCCATTTCTCATCAATTGTTTATATAAACTAAAAAGAGATTGAAATATGCAATTTGCTTCCTTAGTGAAGTGTATTAGTTAATGTTTTATTGACTTGAAAAAGTATACATGCCTCTTTAAATACATAATTTTGTTATCAGAAATTGAATCATGGATATTGGGGATTAGGGTTCAGTTTTCCCTTATCCACTATATTGAATGAGAAAAATAATTCAAAATATGTGCAGTGAAAATGTACATTGCTTATATAACATGTTTGGTTACTTCTTCTGGGGCTTATTTTATCTTCAATGTGATAAAATAGTTTTTCCTTTAAATATGCTTCAATTTCTAATGGAGGAGGAATAATTTTTGCACTGTTCTTCTGGCTTTAGTTCTGATATAAGGGGGTAGAGAAATGTTACCCAGGAAGCTCAATATTTGGTAAGTATATTTTAAGATGATTTTCACATGGGAGAAAGGGGTATTGTTAAACAATTATAGACTTTCTGTTGTTATATTGATTCTGATTCATATACATATGTGTGTGGTAGACAGCCTCTAAGATGTTCCTACTAGTCTCTACCTCCTGGTATTCATGACCTTGTGTAATGCCCTCCCCTTGAGTAACTGCTTCTAACCAATATAATACAGTAACATTGAAGGAATGTCATCTCCATAACCAGGCTACAAAATCTTGTGACTTCTGTCTTGCTCGCTGAATCTCTCTATTGCCTTCCTGCTTGAATCCTTTGATGTGGTAAGCTGCCATTTTGGAGAACCTCATGTGGAAAGAAGCTGAAGGTGGCCTCTGGCCAACAGATTGCAAGGAACTGAGGCTCTCGGTCCAACAACCTGAAAGGAATTGTGTCCTGTCAACAACTACACGAGCTTGGAAAAGAATCTTTCCCGAGTCCCGAATCCCAGAAACACTTTGTAGCCTGTGAAATACTCTGGAGTAAAGAATTCAAGTAAGCTCTGCCTGGATTCCTGATCCACAAAAACTATTGCTTTAAGCTATTAAGTTTCAGAGTAATTTGTTAGGAAATAATAAATAATTAATACACTGACATATAAATATGTTTCTTTATTTTGCCTGTAAGGTATAGGAGATAGAATACTTCATGATAGTTTATGTAAAATCATTTTTTAGATTCAATAATTAATGGGAAGATAAACATGGTAGCTTGTGATGCCTAAAGTCCACAATTCCGTGCTTAACGTGTTATTTTTATGCATGTGCTCACATACTAATGTAATTTGCATTACTTTAGAATGCATTATGTATGACAATTGAAGTGTGCATATTATTTTAGAATAATCCTATCTTATCTATATTTATTAGAGGTTGTTTAATGGTGCATAATATTTGAAGAAACAGCTATTATAAATCTCATATTTTATAAACAGTCTTAATGTCAAAATTCATACCATATGGTTTAAAAAAGAATTAGCATGGATTAATGGCTAGCTTCCAAAATAAACCAAAAATCCATTCATTTTACTGTAACATCACTTCCTCTATTTAAGAATGTTTTGCTTAGTTCCAAGATAATTCACTCATATTCTGAACACAAATTTGAAGGTTTGAAACCATTGTCTTGATATATGATGAATTCCAACATGTGCTTTTTGCTTTGCTGAAACAGAAGAAACAGCATATACAACAGTGGTATTTAAAATGCACGGCTTACGTTTGACTCAGTGTGACAACAAAGTGACAATGATAGATCCAAATGCAATCCTGACTTAGAGTGTCAATTAGGAAAATGGCAAAGACCTTTCCAACATTATAAATTACTCTGTGAATGCCAGTAATGAAAGCTCTCACTACCAGTAATTTTGCATGATTACAGTTTGGACAAAAGATAGCTGATGAGAGTGAAGCCTTGTATTTATGATGCTAAGAAATATTTCTCACTAGATGCATGACTTGAGCATGATCCCAACAGCCTCTGTGGCTCTAAAACACACCTATGCTAAACAAATTGCAGACTTTAGCCACATTTGGTTGTGTCTTTAAATGACAGTAGTGGTATTTTTTCTGAGATATTAATATCCAAGTTCTTAACGTTCACAAAGCAGGTTATTTTCTATGAAAAGACGTATACGTGTCTTGATTGTTATTTACATCAGTTACTGACTATGACAAATGATTCATTTTCTATTTATTACAAAATAGTTGCCTCTTCAGAATGTCTTAGAATATAGTGTAGTACTATATTCTGTTAGCTTTAGACTTTCAGGAGAAAATGCACAGCTTACATTTTACTCTATGTGACAAACAAGTGGCAATCCCTTATGATTAAATTTGTAAAGTATTTTACATTAGTTTGTAAACACAGTACATTTCTGGACCCCTTACTGCTTGTGGTATGATATATTGTTTGCTGACACACGTGTTAAAAGTATCAAGCAGTCCCAAAATAGTTATACTCTAAGTCCATCACCATCTGACCTTTCCACCATTGGTTCTTGAGCCTGATCTTTAAACGTGAAAAAATTTAAGGATTGCTGAGAATTCAATAGTTTCACTTTCTTTGGATTCATAAAATTTAAAGTTAAAAAACACTTTAAAGTTTACAAAGTTCAAGCCTTGCATTTTCCATCTAAGGAAACAAGAGCTCAGAAAAGTTAAGTAACTTCTTTGAGGTCCCTAAATTGGAAAATTCAACGATGTCATAGAAAGTCAAAGTCCATTAATAGACCAAAATGTCTTCTTGAAAGGCAGAGTTAACATCATAAATCATGGCTCTCCTACCCTCTCTGAATATTTAGTACTCTGAGTGAGTATCCAGTCAAAAAGAGAGAAACCACTGTAGATATTTCAACCAGAGAGGGGTTTAACTCAGGGAATTGATTATAAAGTTGTTGGAAAGTGCTGGAAGGGCTACTGATGAAGGAAGATATTGCCAAACACAGAAAATTAACTAGCTTTCCCTTTCCTTCTGTGCTTCCAAACTCCCACCAGTTGCCCCCACTGGGGAAACTTGAAGACGACAGATGACAAGAGAGTCTGGGAAATGTAGTTTGCAGGCTTCAGCCCAAGAGGTACAAAAGTAATTATAAAAGTTGATTGCAGAGCTGACAGTCAATAAACAGGGATGATATAGTTGGAAAGAAGTACTTCTGATTTCTGCAAAAGTAATGCATGTTCTGTGTTCTCTGTTCTATGGTATTTCCAAAGGAATATCAACATATTTATGATTTTCCTCAGTGGTCAAGTTAGGAAAGAGAAAAAGGGATTGGGTTAATTAATTTTCAATTCATATCCAAATAGAGAATTTATATTTCCAGCCAAATGAAGCACAGGTAAATATTCCTTCCACTTATGAATGCCACCAGAGCCTACCCCTTATATGCTGTGAACAGATGCTCAGAGTAGAGGGAAATGGAGAGTTTTCTCTGTGCTACCAGGATACAGTTGTGCACTCACGTAGAGCTTCTCTTTTGGCTGTGTACTAACCTTGAAGCAAGTCTTAGGTCTTCTTTATATTTCTACAAAGTAGAATCTACTCAACAAGGGATCAAGGTAGCAATAGTGTTTTTAAGGAAAATAACCTAAGAGACATTAAGGAGAAGTCCCCTTCAAAATCTGAATTAGACATTTCTTTTAAGCCTTTCTTCTTAAATAATAGCCCCCAGGTCTTCCCCTTTTCTATACAGCCTCTAATGTCCCTTTGCTGTCTCTTCAGAGTTATTTAGGACTTCAAGTCTTTAAAGTATACTCATCAGCAGACACACAGAGGCTTCGGGTCCAGCTTCTTCCAGAGGTACATGTTGCAGTTCAGGTTTCCCAGGAAGCAGAGTCTGAGAAGTAGATATTTGTGTAGGAAGTTGACTGGACACTACTTTTGGGATCAACATTTGTAGGGGAGTGAAAGAAGCAGGAGTAGGAAGGGGGGGAAGTTGGATCCAGATGCAGTCACAACAAAGGCTTCAGTCTGTTTCAAAAGGAACTCTGGACACAGGACGATCCCTCCTGGTTTGGTGTAAAGGAGCTGAGCCTCTATACCTCTCACATAGACCAGTCGTTGGATGTGGCTGCCCCATGAAGGTGGTGTGGCTTTGGATGAGGGAGCTCTCTTCAGCCAACAGCAATCACCAGGAGTACTCCAGCTGTGAGCTGTCATCCTGTAACACTATCAGTATCCGGGAAGATGGGTAGTTTTGTCCTAAAGGAGAGTTATGGACATGCACCGCAGTGTCCAGTACTAGATGGAGATAGAGGTAGCATCTCCCCTTTACTGATAAGAAAAATGAGTTTTAACCACATTGTTCCAACTTTCAGTGAGCAAATATTTTTACCTCTGGCAAAATCTAACACATTCTCTCTGAGATGATGCTAAAGAGAAGACTTAAAACAACAATTACTTACACCTGTGTCCAGACTTCTGCTTCTGTCTCTTCTCGTGTTCCCTACTGTACTAACTTGGGCACAAGTCATCACTGAGCTACCCCATTGGAGGCCTCATTAATTAGCTCACTTTGCTGATTGACATACTGGGTGAAAACCTCGCTCTCCCTTCTGGGGCACCTTCTCTACCCCATCCTAGCCAGGTAGGAGCTCTTCTGTGTCAGGGAAACCTTAAGGCTTTTCTTGGAACTTAAAGAATAAATAACTCGCAATGGCCAGAGGCAGCAACATCGGAACGCAGAAGTTCCCCGGGTGAACAGGAGGAATTCATAGCCTAGTTTTCTTCCAGTGCTCTTCCAAATAAGAAATAGGCCTCAGCCCTATGTCCCTGACCCTGAAACAAAGATACAACATTGTCACCAGAGTGCGTTGCATCCAGAGTCGTTGACTTTTGTAAGGGAGGGAAAGAGTTCATCTACTGTCCCCCTACCGTTCTCTACTCATGTAGCCGGGACAACTCAACGTACAGCACTTCTACCCTTAGTTATTTCCTCACTGGCAGTCAGGATAAAGATCCCATCAAGAGTGAAATAGAAGATCCTCATCTCAGGGTTGAAAAACAGACTCATAGAGTATTGGGTGTTCCTTTGATATATTTTTTTTTCTGAATTTCTCAGCTACTTCTGAGGCCTTTTATGGGTTTAGGGGTAGGTGTAGCGTCCAGATATTATTTGGGGCAAAGTTATTTATACTAAAAGTGAATTAGTGATCTTTAAGTTTGAATGACCCCAAGCTTGCTAGCCATCTAATCAGAGGTAGGGAAGCTGACGGCCCTGAGTTGATAGGATCTTGCTTGTTGGGAAGACAACCTCAGCAGTTCTCTAACATGAAACGGTACATCCAGTCCAGACTTTTCTGCTCAGTTTTGCCATCTGAGAGCAGCCAATGCTGCCTTCTGCTTTTGAACGTCAAAAATAGCTCTACTAATACTAAGAATCTGAGGGCTCACTTCTGTCCATGGAAAAATCTAGGTTTCTTCAGAAAGACTTTGCTATACATCAATGTGTAAGAGGCTTGTGTAACCTGCCCTGATTTTCCATATTCTGCCCCACTTCACCTTATCTTATGGCTCCCTATAGAAAATCTCTCATAACTGAACATATATGTGTAAGTCTTTCCTCCTTGATGTTGATATCTGGTAAGAAGCCTCACATACAAGTCCCTGCACTGTCCTCATTACTGAAAACACATTCAAGTGCTATCAGCCTCAGTGACAGACGTACTTGTGAGTCTGAGAATATAGATAATCCTAATGGTAACCCCTGAAAAAAAATTGTATCAAATATCATTGCTTCTCCCTCTAAGTCCTGCCACCTCTCTCATACACTGGTATTTTCTCCCCACAACTTAACCTTTCTCTCTAATCTCTGGTACATTTCTTTTGTGCTTGCTTTTTTGATATAACACATCGTTTCAATCATCGGTTCCACAATCATAAGAGATAACTATATGATCCTATTTTAGCAGATGAAGAAAACATGGGTCCTAGAGTCAACTGCCTCATCAGGGGAAAACTCAAAATGTTCAGAAATTTTGAGTCTCTCAAAGCTGAGTTGAAGACCAATGTCCAGCCTGTGACTTCACGGGAAATTTTTGGATACTCCCAAGTCAGTTCACAAAATGTTCTGTAAAACATTACATCTTAAGTAGGGCATTCCTGGCCTCCAAAGCAGCAATATGCCAATTCAGAGTCACTTCTTTAACTTTCTTATGACTTTGAAATCAAATGCAAAGGACCATTGTTCAATCCAGACTCCCATGTGGGGGTTTAGCAGTCACAGTAAGAGAGGTATCCTGGTTAGTTAAAGTGATCTAAAGCAGAATGACGCTAAGTGCTGTGTATTAATTTGTGGATTTTAGTTGTGACCCTAATAAGTAGTCCAGATATGGCTGTCCACCCAAATGCAGCCTCTATTTTTGCCCTATTCTTTTTTTTTTTTTTTTTTGCAAGGAAAGGATGTCCTAAGCTAACATCTGTTGCCAATCTTTCTCTGTTTTTTTCTCTTCCTCCCCAAAGCTCCAGGGCATGGTTATATATCATAGTTGTAAGTCCTCCTATGTGAGCCGCCGCCACAGCATAGCAACTGACAGAGAGTTGGTGTGGTTCCATGACCGGGAAACAAACTCAGGCCATTGAAGCGGTGAGAGCGCTGGACTTCAACCACTAGGCCATCAGGGCTGACTCGATTTTTGGCTATTCCAGCTCTGAAGCACAACACTGATGTTCTTGGATTACCCCAAAGTACAAACTTCTGCACAAGCTGTTAGTGAGTTACATGGTTTTTACTGAAGTATATTATAGGGAAAACTTTCTTTGCATTGAGCAGCTCATAAAATTTCACTCCTAAACATAAACTCTCACACACATACATACACACACACATGCACAATAAATCAGGCTTTTTATATTGATTATTATATTATTAGAAAATAATATAATAATTATTATATTATTAGAAAAATTATATCAATGTTTCCTAATAGTAGAGCCTTCTCTCTTTCTCTTCACTTTCCATTAAATTTTCCATTAAAATTTCTCCCTTTTTATGCAGAGCAATTTAGCTCAATCTCAAATTTACAATATTATCTTTTTACATACCATTTTCTGGAAACTCCAGCTTCCCAGCTTCCAAGGTAGCTTATTAAAATGTTATTAAATACTTATTACTTATTCGCCTATTATTAAAGGAAGCTTGTAAAATCTTCACCCAACACAAGTAGGTCTAATTTCAGGAGGTGGGATTGGATGGATTATCCTCCTGGTAACAAGAAAAAATAAAATTGACTTTATAATATTATATCAAAGTAAGCAGCAACAGACATTGTACAAATAGACATTTTCTGGTATAGAGAAAGAAAATATCCTTTAGCAATAAAAAAACATTAAATTTAAGAGACATATGTTTTTACTAAATTGACATACAATAATTACCGTACCTCAACATGACATTCAGAGATAAAGACATGGGATACCTGTTCGAAGGAGTGTCATGAACAAAGGAGAAATTAGAGAATAGCAACAATGACTTTGACTTAGTTTTAGGTGTTATAATTCATTTTAAATGTGTGTACAATTAGATTGAACAACCAGGAAGAAGGTTTTACTCAGCTCTGTAAAACTATCAGTTTGTACTTTCTGAGAATTTGAAATTATTTATCTTTTTGGGAGGCAGTGAAAAATTAATGTTTCTTTTTTACAAGGCTACCTATCAAAATGTGATTTACTTTTTTTTAAATATGGACAGTTTGCAGTCTTATTTTTGCTCTAAATAAGAAGGCAGTATAATAAATGTGACTCACTGTTATAACCACAATGACTTTAAAATTGGATGTCTTTATATTTGACATCTCTTTGCTTCTCAGTTTTGAATGCAGCTTTAGTCTGATCAATAGATATCCAAATGACTTTATTTACAACTACTTTAAGTAATATTTTATCACATTGTCTATTGTGTCATCTCTGTCTTTCATTTTTATTAATCAAAATGTAAAACTTGAATGGTGTTAATGATAGATTACTAAGGTTCATAAAAATGAAATGGAATATGTGTATGTGTGATGTGTGGCCTGTATATATATATATATGCATGTATGTATATGTGTATACAACCTATATGTTATATCCATATATGTGTGTGTATGTATGTATGTATATATATTTGTTACCTTAAAGATAACTTCTACGTATAAAAACTTGGGGTCTCATCTACCAGACAACACATTTTCACATACTTCTTGCTTATGTTTTAAGGAATCTTCAGTTCTAACCATCATGCTTTGTCCTTGCTTGAGTCTTGACAGCTTACAAACTATTTCTACTCTGCCATAAAAGAGATTTTTCTAAAACAAAAAGGTGTCATGTGTCCCCTTTGTGTCCCAAGTGCTATGAGATAGAAATCCAAACTTTATAGTTTATCCACAAATCAGGGAATCTCTGCTGTTTTCATAGGGTTGACCTCAAGCCTCCCTAGCCAGGTAACAGTGCTTTGATTTTCCTCTGTGATTTGCCCCTTCTGCAATGTAGACTGTCTTGTTAGGATGAAAATCCTGTAAGACAGTAAACCAAACTGTATAGTGTCCCCCCAAAGGAGGGAATCTGTAGTTTTCATCTGACCACCATTAATCCCCACTTGCCTGGTAATGGCACCTTGATTTTTCTCTTGTGATTGTCCCTCCCACGATGCATGCACCTTTCTTGGGGTCAGAAGTAGGTTGGCCATGTGACTCACATTAATTAGAGCACCGACTATAAACTTTGAGAGAAATGAATGGGAAAGAGTTGAAGCTACTGAATCCAGCTTCCCAGACTGTTCTTTAGTTCGGGCTACCTCTTATCCCTGGTTAAATCCTTTCACTTTATCTTAAACTTTTTTAAAGGATTAGGTCCTCAGCTTTTACTTTGATTCTGAGAGATATAGCTTATGTTTCCAATAATTTTGCTGTTGTTTTTGCATAAGTAGGAGAGTCAGTTGCTGTTGCTTATCATCAAAGGATGTTCATTATTTTAGCACTCATGATAGGCACCTTGCTTATGTCTCTTGCTCTATTTCTGACCACTCAAGATAAGCTCCTCTGGTAGTTCTTACTCATCTCTGTGCCCTTTTTACTGGCTAATCCAGTGACATCAATGTTTCTATGATTATTGTTTTGATGGTTACAGTACGCCCTGAAGCAGGAGTATTTTTTACCCAACGTCTTCAGTCTGACTCTGAAATAGACATTTAACAGGCAATTTCTTTAAAAGTGTAATTTTTCTTTTGTTTTGTTTTGAAGTTCAACATCTATCCAGATTGTTTGAAAGACAGGAGTTAACTCTTCTCCCCATCACCTTTTCTTCAGGTCCGGCCTGCTGATTAAAGTTATTTTAATGATGTTTCTTAAGAAGACTTGTTTATTTCAAAGACTTGAAGAATATTAAATAGTAGTATATTTGCTCAGGTCATTTTATTTCCTTGGAAATACAAAAAATTCTTGGATTTTGGATAGGAATCTTTTAATTTCAGTTGGCTTGCAGCTCCATTTTTAGCGAGCTGAGTAAATGTTCGTCCTGAAATTCAGCACTGCTCAATCTGTTACTAATGTGCAGGTGAGGGGTCCTGAGAGTGTACAGAGCTGTGAACTCATACTACCAAGTGCTTAAGTAAAAATGCTTTAAGCATCCATTGCCCTCCAGTCTCCTCTGTCTCTTTCCACATCCTACCTTCCTGCACCAGTTTTGAATGAAGACTGTGCAAAAAATAGACATTTGACATTGACTTTACCCTCTGTCCAAATTCAGTGCTTGAAGAAACGTCTGAGAGTATTCTGATGAACTTTCCATTGACATTTAAAATCCACTAGACACTACAGTATTCCCAACAGGAGCTCTGCCATTGAGGCTAAAATCTAATTTGGCTGTCACAAAATGTAGAATAAATTTGGTGATTAAAAAAAAATAGAGATCTTTAACTCTCTGGTTAGCAATAATATTGTCTCCATATAGCAATCATCTTTTCTGAGGCATATGCAATAGGACCCTGGAGGAAATCCATGTAATCCTTGAAAGAAATAAATGTAACTAGTCCAATAATGCTGGAGGGAAATATAGAGTGCTATGAGGTTGGATAACAGGGTGGGTATATGTGTCTTTGGAGGGCCAATAGAGGATAAAAATAAGAGCATGAACACTAGTAAAAATAAAGGCTCCATTCTTCTGGGGATATTAGAGATGCTGAAATGCCTCATGTATGTCTCTGGTGGAGAGAAAACATGATTGGCATCATCATCTAGATGGTATATGGCTCCTGGACCCTGGAAGCACAAAAGACAGAACAACTGTGGGGCAGGCCCAGAAATGGTAGAAAGAAAAAAATAGTAGCTCTGCTTAGGAAGACCCGAGAGTATATCTAGATTCTCTGAAGACTCAGCACGTAACAAGCGGGCTTAAGAAACCTGGGAGACTGAAAATCAAGGTAAGTAACCCCCAAAGTTTCACATACAATGTTGAGAAAAGTAATAATGCTGCCGTGGTTGTTATGAGTGAATAGGTTTTGAATTAACAAAACTTCCCAAGAATTCTGTGACTCCCTCTTTTGAGTTTGATATATGTGATATTGATCTTTTGATTTTGATCTTATTAATTAAGCTTTTGTAATTTTTTGCCATGATGCCAGATTAAAAAATAATATATGAAATACATTTGAAAGTCATATGATATCAAAGTTGCTTTTTCTAATGAAAACTTTCCCATAGGGTAGAATATCTCTAAGAAATTTAAAATTCTATGAAATCCCAATTTATTAAAACTTACAGCATGCTCTCTCTGGCCATAATAAAAGGTACTAGAAAGAAAAGATCACTTGTACTGTCATCTACCTCTGCTATAATGAACAATTAATACACTTCTGAGCATATCAGAAGCTCTTCATGCGTGTTTGATAAACAGCATACTTAAATGGAATGGAATAAGAAGTTAGAATAATATCTAAGTTTAACAATGTTTATCCATATATTTAAACTGTGTGCAATATTCTAGGCACTGTGGTAAGTGCTGGAGCTTCAGATATAGAGACAGGATTTCTACTCCTAATATAGCTAATTTCTCACTATCTATTAGGAAAGATAGATTCAAGAAAGAACAAATAATAGTACTTTGCCAAATACGGTAAAAACAGTGTAAGAAAGAAAGGTTGTATAGAGGAAGTCTGCTTTAGGGAAAGACGGGGTTAGAAAAAGCTTTATAGGATAAGTAAGCATTGTGAAGAAAGAACAATCATTACATAGTCAAGAATAGGGTAAAGACATTTTGTATGGAAAGAAGAATTTATTCAGAAACAACTGAGCAAAATGGGTCTTTTATGCTATAATTAGAAACTTGCTTTGAGTCATTCACAATGGAAAGCTATTAAACTGTGGACCTCTTGAGGGCAGGGAAGGTTGTCTTTTTCGTTTTTTAATCCCTAGAGTCCAGAACAGTGTGTGGCACATAGGTGAACTATAGATTTTTATTTATTTATTTTTGTTATTTGCTTTTAGTGACTGAAGAAATGTATAGGTGGCTAGAACAAGTGTTTTTATTAGAGTGGTACCATTATAGGTGTATCAAGTCAATCTATTTGATGGTAAATTATAATATGTATAATATATAGTAGGAGGTTTTAAACCTGGGAACAGAAAAACAGATAAAAAACTAATAAAATAGTTATTGTGAGATATAAGGTTATGGATTAAGATAATGCCAGTGATGTGGCCGAAAAAGCATGTATTTATGACATATTAAAGAAATAACGAAATGATAGTTGGTAATTTGTTGGAAATGGGGTGATAGGGAGAAAGGGAAACAGAGGGTAATTCATATTTTCTGACCTAAGCCACTAGGGATATCACCAAATGAAGCACAGATAGCAAAGAGATTAGGTCATGTATTGAAATAAGTAATGCTCACTATATACGGACTCAAAATCAAGTATTTATTTAGTCAGTCTGAATGGAAATTAGAAATTGAAATTTATTCTGCTAGCTCCTAAAAATCTCCACTTGTGTTTGCATGTATCAATATGCTAGTGGCAACACGGCCACTTTAAATCCTAATGGTAACTTATGACTTAACTTAGTAGTTTCATGTATATCGGACTGGACATCCATCTGCAGAGACAAGCTGGGTTTTTCAAAAATTGACAGATGCCTCGCCAGGTCAAGAAATGTGGACTCTAAACTTTATACATAAAATTAATTAAACAACCTCTTTCCAAATATGCTAGAAATAATTAGGTATTAATTAATTCCTTCCACTGATTTTTGATTTGTGCATTTCCTTTTCCATTCAAGGCAGTTCCTTTAGGAGTCAACAATTCTATGCTGGAGATGCTCCTTGGCCAGTTTTTCTCTGTGTTACTTCTCTGTGCTTTGAACTGCTTTATAATTTCGGTGAAGATACAAGCCTATAAACAACTTTAGAGTTCTTCTGTCAAGAGTTTGAAACCATTGTGAGAATTCAAGGAGAGGACGAGGGAAGGACACAAAAGATTCAATAGAAGGATTAGAAAGCAAAGTCTAGTAAAAAAATGTTAAGTACTTTGAACAGGCAGGAGTAGCTTCAGATAACTTAGAAATGCAGTGCTGGGGAATCAGAAGTGTTGTTCAGACAATAGGAAAGAGAGGCTGCCACTAAAGCTCTGGAGGTTGTTTCCTTTGCTTTTACAAGGATTTACTTGGATTCTTTTTTGTACCAACATCATAATATCACATTAAAAACATTAGTCACATTTTATGGAAGCATTTATGGATAAAATATAGAGAAATTATTTTAATTTATGTAGACATTTATAGCTAAAAACAAAAAAAAAAGCACTCAGTTACTAAAGAAGCACAAGCAGAGCTGCATGACTTAAATTTGCATTATAATTTTCAATAGACATGAATTTTTGCATAGGAATAGACTTTGCATCAGTAGCAATTATATTTTATTTTTGCATATTTGTATGAGAAATAGCATCATAAACTCAGATCTTAAAATTTCTATGAATAACAACTCAAGTTTGTGTGCTATAGCAGAATAGTAATAATCATATCAATGACAACAAAAAACAGAATTTGAGATCTAGTAATAAACGTACTACCGTGAGCTTGCTGCGTTTAGAAGATATACTTCTGAGATTCGGGGAGTCTCGTCGTCAAAGCACTAAGTATTTGAAAAAATGATACCATTACCCTTCCTACTTTATATAAATGCACAGATTTGTGCATATGATTGTTAATAGAATGTATAGTCATAAGGGGGAAGAAACTTTATCTTAGATTTTTCTCTTATTTTTCTATAGCAATAAGAATTTTGTTTGCTTATTGTTTGTTCACATTTCAGGCCCATCTGTATATCTGGTGGATGGTAAGGATACTTCCCCTTAGGAAAACGTTAATGTGCACAATATTTTGCTTAAGATTTAAGAGAGATTATAGAACCTCTTGAAGCCTATCCATAGAACCCAGATCAAGAATTTCTAAATTACAAATCTTCCTCTGCAGATTAGAATTGCCCCTTGTCGGCTTATTTCTCTCTTCTCAATTACTTTCAGATAACTCTTCCAGAACAGTCTTGTTTTATAGTCATATTGTGGGAGTGTTTATTGAAGTGAGATTTGGAATTGTTGTATGTCCAACTGTGATGTATTAGCTCATATCAGTTCATAGAATCCTCTGTGGTCAAACTGTGTTTTGAAGATGACATAAGATAAAAACTTCCACACATTCACTGTGGACAACTCTGCGAGATAAAGACTCCAGGAGTACCCAGACACAGGGAGGCCTCCACAGTTTACTTCCAGGAGACTTACCAGCAGCAGATAGACTAGGTTCCCACAGTAAATATCAGAGAAAAATCCCCCCGTGCCTCTGGTTGGGGGAGGAGAAAGGAAGCATTTTGAAATATGCCAGGACACTCTGTTCTTTCCAGCAAGGCCTGCCCTCAGGAGAAACTAGTCAACCAAAGCCTAACCTGCTGGGGTATTTTCAGAGCCTAAAGGTCCTAGAGAAATAGAAATGCCCAAATCCAGTCAGCTCTAGCCATCCTCTCTCACATGAGGGGGGAGGAAAAAACTGAGAAATACTTGTGAAGTTCATAGTCCAGAGGTACAGGCTCACTAAAAGATTGAGACCTAATCCTGGAACTGTGGAACACTTCCCGTCCCCCCACACCTCACTACCACATTACTAAAGGCCTATTTACAGGAGTTCTTTTTACCCGGTACATCATGCCCAGTTCTTAAGAAAAATTACAAGGCATGTCAAAAGGCAAAACACATAATTCGAAGAGACAAAGCTAGCATCAGAACCCAACATGGCAGAGGTGTTGAAATTATCAGACTGGGAATTAAAACAACTATGATTAATATGGTAAAGGGTCTAATGACTAAAGGAGACAGCATATAAGAACAGATGGACAATGTAAGCAAAGAGATGGAAATCTAAGAAAGAATGAAAAAGATATCTAGAGATCAAAAACACTGTAACAGAAATGAAGAATGTCTTTGACCGGTTTATTCGTAGACTGGACATGGCTGAGGAAGGAATCTTTGAGCTAGAGGATATATCAATAGAAACTTCCAAAATTGAAAAGCAAGGAGAACAAAGACTGAAAAAAACCAGAACTGAATATCCAAGGACTGTGGGACAACATGGCAAAGGGACTTTGCACATGTGATTGAGTTAAGGATCTTGAGGTGGGGAGATTATCCTGGATTCTCTGCGTGGGCCCAACTAGAGGGAGGCAGGAGAGTGAGAGTGAGAGAAGGAGACGTGACGATGGAAGCAGAGGTGGTGTGTGCATGTGTGCGTGTGTAAGAGAGAGAGAGAGAGATGGGGGGGAGGAAGGGAGATTGGAAGATGCTACACTACTGTCTTTGACGATAGAGAAATGGGCCACTAACCCGCTAACCAAGGAATCTAAGTGGTTTCTAGGAGCTGAAAAAGGCAGGGAAATGGATTCTTCCCTCAAAGCCTCCAGAAAGAAATATCCCTGCCAACACGTTGACTTGAGCCCAATGAGACTGATTTTGGACTCCTGAACTGGAAGAGAATAAATTTGTGGTGTTTAGATCACCGAGTGTGTGGTAATCTGTTACAGCAGCAATGCGACACTAACACACCACCACAATATATCATGATTTGACCGGGGGTGGAGGGGGAAGCAATATATATATATGCAGATATATTGCAATTACAGGATATTGTAAAAACAAAACAAAATAAACTACAAACAATGTTTGTGGCAGAAGAGAGTATGAAACTAACAGCCCACAAGAATAAGATCAAGCTCAAAGAGGGAACAACATCTGAATTTATTCCTAAAGAGTGTCTAATAAATATGTGGTAAAGCATTCTGGGCAAACGAGATCACTTAATTAAAGGATTGGCCCATGAAAGCATGGACAATACATGGGAAAAAGTAAAAGTTCCTAGAAACATTTTAAGAAGTGTGTGTGCATGTGTGTATCTGACAGAAAGGCAAAAATGTAGGAGTAGTTGGATCGAGACCAGAGAATTAAGTTGGAGGGAAGTTTCTAAGGATTTTGGATTATATAGTAAAGAGATTGAACATTATTATTTGGGCAATAAGAAAAAAACCAGATTTCTTCATTTAATATCTATTTTTACCAAAGTATCTTCTGTCCATAGTTTAAAATGATAATTATAAAAAATCGTGTTCCTTTGCCCTACTCCTTCTCCTCAGAGTCCTGTTGCTTCTCTTTTTTTTTTTTGAGGTGAGGAAGATTGATCCTGAGCTAACATCTGTTGCCAATCTTCCTCTTTTTGCTTGAGGAAGATTGGCCCTGAGCTAAAACCTGTCCCAATCTTCCTCTATGTTATATGTGGGTCACCGCCACAGCATGGCTTGAGGAGTGGTGTATGTCTGTGCCCAGGATCTGAACCTGCAAACCTGGGCAACAGAAGCAGAGAACTTAACCACTAAGCCACCAGGCTGGCCCCAGAGTCCTGCTTCTTAGAGTCAATCGCTTCTGCCCTTTTATTTTTCTTCCAATATTTACCGCAGCAATTCTAAATAATGCATTTATGCTACTGATTTATATTTTTCAATATAAATTTTCGTATCTTCATAGAAAGGAATATGAAGATTAAGCTCTCTTACACACATCCCCCCTCCCACAATGCTCCCACTGTAATTAATTTATGATTTCCAAAAATTAATAGTCATTTTGTGTTTATATTGTATGACTTAGTAAACATCATTTATAGCTGAACTGCTGTTTCCAATTATATGTCTTTTCTTTTTTGAAAGTTTTTTTGTTTTCCATAAACTCTCTACCTAACATTTACTCAGCTTCGAACATTCTGACTGAATGAAAAAACTAAAACTCCCCTCAGAGGACGGCACATCAGTTTCTCTTTTTTTCTCCTGGGAGGCAGCCTTCCTGAAGGTCTCTTACTTTCTGCTCCCGTCTGGACTGGCTGAGCTCTTCGTTGTAATATATTTGTGACTTTATATTTTATCATACAAACTAGGACATCTTTGAGAGTGAATGATGCATTATTAAAATTACATAAGTACAGGTGTAAACCAAGACTGCCCGGAACTAGCTAGATTCCCTGTATGTCTTAGAGCTTCCTCTCCTGTACCAGTATTGCATCTCTTCCTTTTTCTTGGTATTTTCATTTGGTCTGTTCTCCAGTGTCCTCTGAGAATAGTACTTGAGAAAGTACTTCATGCTTTACATTGTGATTTTCCCTGGGACAATATTAGAGGTAGGACGTCATTTTAAATCAGAATTCTGAAGACATTTCTTCATGCTTTCTAGGTTTCAGTGTTGATGATTAGAAGTCTGAACCATTCGGATACCCTAGTCTTTGTATTAATCTATTTTTCTCTTTCAGGAAGATTTATGTATCTTTTGCCTTTGATATTGTTAAACTATATTTCTCCCCTCTGGAGGCTTTAAGGATTTTCTACTAATACGTAGTACAGTCATGTGTTGCTTAACAACAGCGATATGTTCTGAGAAATGCATTGTTAGGCAATTTCATCCTTGTGCAAACATCATAGAGTGTACTTACACACACACCTAGATGGTGTAGCCTACTACACACCTAGGCTGTATGGTACTAATCTTACGGGACCACTGTCATATATTCAGTCCATTTTGACTAAAATGTTGTTATGCAGCACATGCCTGTACTCATATATATCATCATCATATGTTTTACTGTGATTTTTTTTCAATTAATTATGCTAGGTACAAGGTGGAACCTTACAAATACTGTACTACTTATTGCACCCTTTGTATAATTCTGGTTTTTCCAATCGAGTCAATTACCTCATCTTATTTGTTTTTGACCTACCAATATTTTGATTTATTGCCATATACCAACATTTTGTTTTCAACTCTTTGCCATTATCACCTCTCCAAGTTCCTTTTTTTATTTTTTGTATTTTTATACATTTTTTAGCTCACTTGCTGTCATTTTAGAAGATTTTGAGTGAGGAATAGAGATTAACAATTGTATTCAAGCTGCCCTTTTAAACAAAAACTTGAATTACTATTCTTTTTTAATTTAGTTTTCTTTTTTAGAAAAAATGATCTTTGAGACATTATGAAGTAGACTAAGTTAGGAAAGGATTAGAACCAGACAATTGTTTTACTAGGGCAGGAACAAGGTGATGAGAACCTGCAATGGCAATAGTGATGAAGAACTGATTTAGAAATTGTTTCACTATTGCTGACAGGAAGGAGTTGAAGCTAATACTAGCTCCGAAGTAGAACGAAGGATAATGTTAGTTCTTGATGATAAATTGATAATTCCCTTTTGAAGCTCCTACTTTCTCTCTCTTTTACCTTTTTTTACTAATTAAGGAGATAATTCTATAGTACCTAAGCAAAATTACTTTTATATAATTTGTGAAAATATAGGACAATTGGAATAATTGTCATTCATTTACTAATAAAATCCCTATAATATACTATAAGCAATTCTGGAAGAGTTTGGGTATCTCTTAGTCTCATTTCTTCTCCATTTTCTTAGGTTACAAAACTTCTTAAGGATTCAATATTTTTATGCAAAAATTAAGAGATATCCCTTAAGTGATGTCAATTTGCCTATTTAGAATTTTTTCAAGGGATATGAATTTCCTATTAATGTTCAGGTTGACTTGACCGGAGACCAGAGATGGATCAGCCACCCATCCCACAGCTTGCTCTCTCTCCTCCTTCCTTTTTGTCATCTCTTCTCCTCTCTCTCCTTTTCATTTCTTTGTGACTTTCCTTTCAAAAAATATTATGAACAGGTAGAATTATAAAGAGATAGAGTGAAGGTAAAATACATTTGTTTATGTAAGGAAATTTGACCTTGATGGAATTTATTATAAAAAAATGATATCCAGAACTTTAGTGCTCATTTTGCAAACTCCTTGATGAAGACAGTGTGGTAAACTTCTAGTTGTTCAGTGAGTTGAACTCTTGTTTCAACAGGTTGGTTAAACTTCCCAGAATTCCTTTTCCTTAAATGTTGGGTTAGAGTTGGACCCAATTACATGTTGAACAATTATATATGGAGGAAGCAAAAGTGATACAAGGGCCATAAATCTCTAACAGACTTTTAGGGAGAGACGATAAAAGACGGGCACAGAGGAGCCCAACAGGTCAAAGCTTGTCTTTCTTTCCTCTGTTCTGCTTCCAGGTCTTCCTCCTGACTGCCAGCCTTGCTGACCAACAGCCATCTCAGTCCCACTGCCACAACTCGGCTCTGGACCCACAGAGGCAACAGTTTTCCACAGACTTCTCTGCCAACCGTCCTTGATGGCCCATGCCTCACTTCCCAGATTTCCCTTCCAGATCCTACCTGTCCACTTGTGCATAGGCTTCAGGAGGGCTGATTTTAACTTTTCTCTGATCTTCTAGCTCCCCCCTAGACCTTTACTTACCTACCTTCTCTCACAATTGTGTAAGTTCTAATTTCTATGATGAATCTTTATTTTATAGTAATCAAAATGGTTCTACTTTTCTGATATTACCCTGACTGATACCTTCAACCAAGTCCATTTTTTCCTCTTTTATATTATTAAAGTTTTAGCTGGGCATGTAGTTAGTTGCCTGCTAGAGACTATATTTCTTTATAACCTCACTTACAATTGGCCCTGTATCTAAATGTTGATATGGGCAAAGCGGTATGCAATTTCTCTTTTATTTACTAAAAAAAATTGATTTGATCTCCACATCCTCTTTCTTTTGTCCGCTGAGATGGAATATGACATATGGTGACCCAACTTCACTGTGTAAATGAGGACTATTCTTAGAGGATGACAGAGCAACAGGAAAGAATGGACCCAGATCACCAAATGATCTGTGCAGCCAAGCTACACTGCCAGCCTGGATTATCTCACCTCTGGCGTGTTATGTGAGCAAAAATAAAATTCTATCCTATTTCAGTTGTATTATATATTCCCTTAACTAAAGAAACAAAGCCATACACTAAATATTATGGGCAATATCACTAAACCCTAGTGGTAATTTTATGACTTTTCTGTGGAGCCTTTTAGATCTTCTTTCACTGCTACTTTTCCTCCTTAGCCCCTACTCTGTGAGTACATGAGCAAGTGTGCACACACACGCACACAAACTTACAGCTAAACCCACACATATACCAAGGGTTGAGGGACAAGCCTAAGATCGCAGACTCAGACAGAGGTTACATTAGAACAAGATAGGCATGGACCAGACATTTAGCCTAAGGGCTTTGTCTACTGTTTCCTAATAAAATAAGCTATTTTGACCAAAAATTTACGTTTCTCCAGGAATGCTCATCCTACACAGTTTCCTTGGTCGTTCTGGAGTTAGGCTAGTATTATTGTTAAAGTATTTTTTAAAATAGCATACTTTTAAAATAGTGTACATGTGTTTTGTTATTTAGTTTTTTAACTGTGGTTATACATCTACTCATCATTCACTTGTATTTGGTTTAAAGTTTAGAAGAGCCACTTGTTCGCAAAGAAGAAAGAATGTCAATTCAAATTTGGGTTAAGACCAAGTTTCACAAATGACAAACTGGCTGGCAGCAATTTTAGCAACAGAAAGTACATCCTAGAGCAGGAGAGAACTGCTACTTCTATCTTTAGTATGAACACTCCATGGCTGCGCTGTCTATAGATATAGTAGCAAAAAAATAAATATATGAAGGTTGTAATCTCAAAAAATAAAGAGCAGGGTTGTGTAGATAACGAATAGTTACATCAAATAAATATGTGGCAACAATAGTTATATGAGCTGAAGTAATATGCAAAAAATCTAGATTATTACCGATAATACCAAAAGGTTCGGTAGTCACAAGGTATGCCTGTTTATGGTGGGAAAGCCATGTGCAATACAGAATTGATGCTTGTAAAGAGACAAGAGTAAGATAAGACTTTGAAGCAAGTCCACAAAGCATGAGACACAATATACTTCAGATTAAATAGATTTGAAACACTAGAATGCACCAGGTGATTAAAATAATTAAAGTGGAGCAATTGAGATATACAGACAAAAGTGAATGCTCTTAGTGAAAGCAGTGTGGCATTCATTCTCGCAGTCATGGATGCATAGCAGTCTGTCCTGAGAGAGAAGGAGCTTCGTGCCAACCCTTCATCCAGGGCTGCCTAGCAACCAGCTCTTCTAGGGAGGGCAGTGCATAAGTTAATCTCTTCGGTAAGCATTCGTAGCTATTAATTTAATTAGCGAAGGCAGCGTAGCATGAATGATCCTGGTGCAATAGCAAAATATTAATGAAGATTTTGAAATTCTAACCTTGAATAGGCACATTGGAGACTGTTCCCTAGTCATAGTGGGCCAGGAGAAACTCATTAAAAAAAAAAAAAAGTGATGCAGAAAACTTTCTCCTTCACAATCACGTTCTATGTATTTCAGGAAGAGAGTACAATTTAAATTTTCTTCTCTCTTCTCATTGCACAGAAACTTATTGTCTGGCTTTGAAAGTGGAGACTGAAGGAGGTTTTTCTAACTCTAAATTTCTATGAATCCCAAATAGCCCCTCAGTATCCTAGTTTTAGTTGTACTGTTCTTTACAAGACCAATAGTATCAACGTAACTGTCTTCAAGGCAAACTGTATCAAATACCTTTCAAAGTCTATTAATGCTCCTCTTGTTAGCTAGCTAGTAGGATAACTGTTGAGTGATCAGGAGAAATGTTCTATGGCTTTGACTCCAAGGATGTGTATTCTGTCCCCGCAAGGCTCTTGCCCAGACCTCTCCAATTCAATTTAATAAAAGACAGTTGTGTTTCAGATGTTTCAGAAAGTTAAGTTCCACCAAAGGAGATCACCTAGCATTTTATGTTCTTTCTAACAACTTTTTCTTCCGGCAAAATGCTTTAATGGGGTACAGGATCTTGACCTCGCAGAAAGCACTGTGATAAAGCTTAAATGTTGTCTCAAGCTTTAATGAAGATACACTGGAAAAAGAATTTTTTAACTCCCAAATCCTTCTTTTTCTCCTCTTTTATTCTTTCCTAACTGAAGAGTGGAATTCAACAATATTCTAGTTTCTGCAAAGAAAACCAGTCATCTGCTCATTTTTTCTCTGGCTACTACTGTGAGAATGATGCCTTTCCATTTTACAAGAGGATCTAAAGTTCGAAATTAGTTCTGTAGGATACTTGTGAACTGATTATGAACGAGGTCAAGGATGTTAAATGCCTGGAGAAAAATCTTAAGTCAAAAGGAAAGGGAAAAAACAACCATTACAGTAGGAGAGATGGTTATTTAAAATCATAAAGTCAATGCATTACCTCTGAAAACGTAACTTTTCCATGGACAGGAAGGAACTGTATGTGTTTGTGTGTTTACATTTGTGTGTGTCCTAATTCCTAATGCTATGAGTATGTTTAAATAGGATATATAATTTTAAGAATAAAGTTATTTGACTGGAACTAATTCACCTGGCTTCAATTCTTTACTTACCAACAATATATAAGAAAAGAATCAGAGGCATACAGGCAAACATACAGGCAAACAATTCAATGTTTTTCAAGCACCCACTGGCCAAAAAAACAATCAAATAAACTGATTTTTTGAAATCATGAATCCAAAATAAAATTCTTAACCTCAGATGCCTTGGTCCAACCATTTAATGTATTACTCCTCGAAGTGTGTTCTTGGACCAGTAGCATCAGTGTGACCTGGGAAACAGTTGAAATGCCAATTATTGGACCCCATCCCCATACCTCTAAGGAATCAGAAATTCTAGGGGTGGGGCTTAGTAATCTGTGTTTTAAGAAGCTCTCCAGGTAATTTTGAGGCATACTCAAGTTGGAGAAGCATTGCTTTGATCCATCGTGTGATATATACCATACATCTCACCAATAAAAATTTATTTTCCCCAATATCCTGACAATTATTATAAATATAATAACATTGTTATTTCAGAGAGGCTGTATTTAAAATATTTTTAAAACCCTGCTCTTATTTTATTTTTCTATAAATGGGATTTTTTTAAACTCACAAAGTTCCCACGTATTCAATTCAGAAAAAAATATTTTAAAAGAGGGCAGAAATTGCCACTCAGAGGTAACTCACAAACAGCATTTTGTTAAAGAATGTTCTAGATGCATCTCTATGTGTGTATTAATCTATGCATGTATAATCATGATTCATGGAAGTTTTTTGGGGGGAAAGTTTTTATGAAATATTTTTTGCCAAAATATGAATTAGATATTCTTTTAGTAAACTTTTGCTAGGTTATGTGTAAACTAAAGAAATCTCAAAATCTCTGCAGCATACAGCAATGAACACTCATTTTTTTTTTCTTGAATTACATGAATGCTACAGGGTCTTTGTGAGTTGCCACAACTCCATAAACCTCCTTATATTAGGACTCAGGCTGAAGGATAAGCCCCTATCCAGAATGTGCTAGTCTCATGGTCAAGAGCACGAACACATACTGAAGCAAACAACACACAGGAAGCTTTTGCTCAGAAGAGTCATATTCAATCCCATTTCACTGAGCAAAGCAAGTCACCAGGCTGCGGCTGACAATGGAGCCAGGAAGGATTTTCCCCCACTATTCCCCAGCAAGTGCTGTAGTCACAGGGCAAGAACCTGGAGTGTAAGACCCTTAGACAAAGGGAGTTGAACCTGAGGAAGAATAACACAATCTGCCACAGGTATTCGTCCCCTTCTGGTTATTCCTGCAGAGCTCATGCCACAATTGCCTTTGTTCTCTGCATTTCAGCTGTTATACAAATATTGTTTCAATTTCTTCACCACCCTATTTTCCTTCCTCACAACTTTCACTCAAGCTGCTTCCACCGACTGAACTGCTTTTTCCTCCTCTTCAGCATCACCCGTCACTGCTCTCGTCTCTGAGACCTTCCTTATCCCAACTCCACGTCACATCCTCCTGTTACTCCATGCTTTTAGACTTTCCTTTCGGTATGCAGCTATTATAATAACCAATAGTGATTATATTCAATAACGATTATTGATTTAATAGTTTACTCCAAAAGCACTTTCAAAGTTCTATGAACACAGAGACATGGCTGATTTTTCTCTCCATTATATTTCTAAACAAGGTGTGGGCTATAGTAGTAGCCCCATAAATATTCACTGGAAGACCAAATGAATATTTATATTTTTTATCTTTTGCCATATTTCTATTTCTTCTCTTTGTTATGATAATTTGCGAGATATGCAACCTATTTGTTTTATTCTTTATTTTATAACTTTAAATAAAACAATCAAATCCATATCTCTTACTTTATTAGCTTCATATCTGAAGCAATATTTTTTATTCCTTATATGACGAATAAGAGAAGTTGTACCTTTACGCTTCCTCTTCCAATTATCTTTCCACATTTTTGTTAGCCTGTTTTGCGATGTTTGTCTCAGTCCAGTCTGTTATTTTTATTCCATGGTATTTTTTTTTTTTTTTTTTTTTGGTGAGGCAGATTGTCCCTGAGCTAACATCCATGCCAGTCTTCCTCTACTTTGTATATGGGCCACCACTACAGCATGGCTTGATGAGTGGTGGTCTGCACCTGGGATCTGAACCCATGACCCCCAGGCTGCCAAAGCAGAGCACACTGCACTTAACCACTACACCACTGGGCCAGCCCCTATTCCATGGTATTTTATTCAAGAACTTTGAAATCTACATTCTGCATTATGCACATGATTTCTAAAGAACAGGACTGAAGCATATTTTCATTCAAATTCTCTACACATTTATCCTGGGTTCTGTTTTTTTTGTATTTTTTTCAATCTGTTGTTGTTAAAATTGTTTATGTATTTAGGGTTAAGGCAGAGGTCTTTATTTCAAATCCCCAGCCTCCTCTTCTTCTGCCTGACTTGTTGCTATAGGGTGAATTCTCAGGACTCATATTTAACACAAAACTTCCCTTCGGTTAATCTGAGTTATCAATTATTTAAAATTGCTCTTAGAATAAAAACCAAGATCTTCAACACGACCTACACAGGATCTGATCCCAAACTGCCCCTTCTGCTCCAATTTGCCAAGAGCAAGTATAAACACTTCTATGCCCAGTTGCTTTAGCAAGAGGAGGTATATTACTTTTAACCAAGAGATTTCTATAATAGGGATACTATTTTCATCAGGCCAAACTACAGTCTAAGAAGTTCAATAAGATTGAAATTCCCTGAACTAATATCGCCTCGTGTCTCATTGCCACTCTTTCAACATTAGTCTGGGCACAACCATCAGCGTTCAAGAAAGAAAGAGACTCAAATGTTGTTGTTCCTGTTGTTGAGATGACATGTGAATCAAATCCTAACCTCAGTGGCGCCAACCAATATATTTTATGCATGAATTTTACACTTTCTGTAAAACTAACAACTGACACTCAAAATGGTTCTTCTCTCTCCCTACCTATTGTGCAGTCTGGGATATTGCTGAATTACTTCAATAACTGGCAAGCAAGAAAGAAGCAATGAAGCCATCTGGGGACCGGCTTTCAGAGAGCTTCACAAAGCCTGGGAGTGGCTGCTAATGTCTCAGCATTAGTTAATGTCACCATTGTAATGGGAACTAGCAGTAGAGGAGGAATTTGAGATGACACATATCACCCAAGCATAGAGAGGCTAGACAAATGGAAATATAGTCCTGCTTCTTAACTTCTGCTGAAAGAATAACCCTCTCTTTCTATTAGAAAGCAAATTTATTTATCTACTAATATTTCTTTACTCATTTTTCTACAGCAATTGACAAAAATCTAGTTTTTTGTTTGTCATAGACAAGGCAAGGAGTTAATTTTTCTGTTCTTATCAATAGATGTAGACTACTTTAAGCATCCCATTATAACTTTAAATCTGGAAACAAATGCTGTTTTTCTGAATACGAATGTACATTACTAAGAGAAAGGCCCAGGTAGATGAGGTGTCCTTGATATTCAATAACATGAACATCGTGTGTGTGTGTATGTATGTTTGTGTGTACGTTATGGGTGTGCATGTGTGTCATTAATAAAAACAGCTGTGCCAATTAAGTATCAGAAAACTTGACTCAAGTGGCTAAAACAACAAGGACATTTTTATCTCACATAACCCAAAGTCTGGAAGAGTTCCAGGCTCTAGCCCCACTTCTCTGTTATTCTCTAAGGTCTTCCCTCATTGGTATGAAAATTTGCTGTTTTTTTCCTCAGACTGCCTTTTCTCGTGGTCGTAAGATGGCTATTAGCAGAACACAAGGCAATGAGCTTTCTCGTTCACTTCTAGTACAAGTAAGAGAAGAATCTGTTGAAGAAGGATAGAATTCAAAATTCTTCCTTTCAGTCCGACTGATCCAATGTAGGTGAAGAGCTCATTCAATAACAATCACCAGAAAATAATATGCACTTATTAGTGTAGGCCAAGATTCCTTTAACCAATCCTTGGCAAAAGAATGGAATGCTCATGATTGACTTAAATTAATATGCACCCACCCCCAGAGTTGGATATGGGATCAGCTTCTCCTGAGTCATATGGGCTCCTTGAGAGTGGGTGGCTCCTGAAGAAAATTGGGGTTTTAAGGGAGATTGGTCACTGTGAAAGCAACAGGCAACATCTCCTCAAGAGAAAACATATGTCTCATTTGAAGAGACTTCTGAGACCAACCAGATGAGAAGTAGATGAGTTTTCTAATATCTCATAGAATATAGAATAATGGTTACAAACAGCCTCTGTAGTAGCATGGTTCTCGATTCTAGATTTAAATCCATTGCTCATTTGCTGAATGAGTGTGGCCACATTACTCTTCTGTAAAATGGGGCAACAATACTACTTACCACATAGGAGTTTTTTCCCTTTGTGAAGCAATTCATGGGCTTGGCAATAAATGTTGACTTTATTATTAATTTCCTTAAATTTCAGGAATGTCATTTGAATGAGTTGTTTCTTTATCATGTTCTATTAAATTTCCTAGAACACTTCTAACCCATAGACTCCACTCTTTTCTCATTTTAGGAGATGCTTTTTCCCCTTCTATTTTATACTTAAATTTTTTTCTGTTTTATTTGCTCTAGTCTCTTCTTCAGAGACATAATGATCATCTTTATGTTGTACTCATTGATATGTCTTCCAAACCTGTCATTTTCCTTCTAATCATTCATCTCATCATCACTTTCATTTGCATTTACTGTGATTTTCTTAGCCCTATTCTGCAAACAACTCATGTGATTTTGTGTGTTGTCAATTTTACTTCTTGCTGTTTCTAATATGATGTTTGGTTGAGAAAGGTATTGTTTTGCTTGTCCCTTTCTTTCTTGACAGCTACTTTTAAATTTCCATCTGTTGTCTTAGAATCTCACCCTTGGAACCTCATTTCTCTAAATCCATGTTCTTTATTATTTCTTGACACTGCTAAGTAGTGGCTACACTTGTTTTTTGATTTTGGGGGGCAAATCTATTTCCAAAATAAGCTTTTTACCTGCATTTTGCATAATAAGTCCCTATCTTTACTTTTTATTTGCTTATTTATTATTCTATATTCTTGTATTAAATTTGTCTCATTTTTTTCCTCTTTGCACATTTATCTTTGATTGGAGGTAATCTGGGTCTGCTGTTGGCTTCTTAAAATAATAGAAATGAATGATCTTTGATCTCGCTCTGCTGTATGATCTTTAAAGCCTGGTCTTGAGGTTGGGGGCTTGAGAACTAGACATGTGTAGTTGTTATTCTTTTCTTAACCCTACACAAGGCACTACTCTACCTCCTCTCATGAATATCTAATCTTGGTAAACTTTTCCTGTAGCACACACTTCAGGTTGAAATAGTCATTATGGTGGGAATTCCTAGTGGATAGATTTGTGGTCAAGTGGTTATCTTATTAACTATTCACTAATTTTTATTTTGTGTTTGTTTGTTGCTGCCATCTCATCTGACACTGTTAACACTTTGGAGATTATTCCCAGTCCTTATCCTATTTTCTGTTTGGATAAAATGGGAAAATGTTGACTTTTAGTAGTTCTTCTGATATGAGTATTGGGATGTTACTCATTTGTAGTAAAAATAAAGAATAGTTTTGGAACATTTAGAGTTTTTCTCCAGAGTACACTCACTTCATTTATTCCCAATTTACTCAGGGTGCGATGTATTAGTAAGGAATGTTCAGCAGGAAATAACAGTGTCCTGATGACCAATAGCATAACAAATTGGAGTTTGTTACTATTATTAGTTAATAACAAGTAGTTCAGAGGCAGAGTTAGTAAATCTGCTAAATGATGTAATTGCTGACATCTCTTCATTCCCTTGGTCTTTCACTCATGACTAGAAGATGCCATTGCAGTTCCAATAGGAAATTAGAAGAATAGTTTCAGGAGAACCAGAATGACCCAAAACAATATACCCACAGATATTGAACTTTTATGGTCTACTGATGAAGTTCCTAGACATCTGCCCAATAATAAAAAAATTAACAAACTCGATTTGTACACTAAGAGCATCACTCTTTAATATGAGATATCACTGGATATTTGAGAAAAATCTACAATATAAGAGAAAAAGACCAATATAAAAAAAATTTGGTATTTCTTTCTTTCTTTTTTTTCTGTGAGGAAGATCAGCCCTGAGCCAACATCCTGCCCATCCTCCTCTACTTTACATGGGATGCTGCCACAGCACGGCTCAACAAGCAAGGTGCGTGCCCGGGATCCGAACCGGCGTACCCCGGGCCATCACAGTGGAGCGCGCACACTTAACTGCTTGCGCCACCGGGCCAGCCCCTTAAATTTGGTATTTCTTAAACTGGCTGGTAGCTATATGGGGTTCAGTTCTTCTTCTTCTTTCGCTTGTGTATAGATAATACCACACTCATTTGTATGCATTACACATTTTACACTGAAAAACCTGTTTAAAAAACAACGTTTGGAGGCATGACGAAGAGAGAAAGGCCAGCATGAGCACACTGTCTTTTCTGTATTAGTAGAACAGTATTTCACAGCCAAACTTAACAGACAGTGAGACTATACGGGGGAAGTAGTAGCTTTTTCATCTTCTGTGCTGCAGGCAGATGAAGGAGAAGAGGGTTGTGTTTGGCAGTACTGTGTCTGCTACATGGTCACATCTGATTCGCAGCTTGCTTGCACCCCAAATTTTGAAGTCTGTGACCAATCAAAAACAGATTGCTTAACGTCTCCTGAATCTCTATAAATTTTATTCCAGACCATGGCCTCATTAATTCTGCTTCTTTGCCTAGATTATCCTTCACAGTTTCTCTACCTGTGGAAATTGTACTCAACCTTCAAGACCCAGCTGACATGTCAACCCCTCCATGAACACTTCCTAGTCTTATTTATTACTCTTGGTTATTTTCTTTCTTCCTACTTAGAGTTTTTATTGCATTTTTAAAAGTTTCAAAATGTTTTATATTCTAATTTGTATTAAGGCAATTTCTCTACTTTTATCATTCTCATTAGATTGCAAGCTCTGTAAAATCAATCTTTTTTGTCTATTTATCTCCTCCAAAGCACCTTACAAAGTTCTCGGCACGTAGCAAATGCTTGATGTTTGTCTGTTCCAAAAAAAATTGTTCAATTGGATGCATCTTATTCAACCAGAAGTTTGATTTATATTTAAAACACTTCTTTGGAAAGAAATGAAAGAATACAAGTATATATATAGCTTGTAATGATTCTGCGAACACTTAGGTTAAATTTATCCATTTAGATACTTTTATTTATACATATTTTCTTTAAAAATATGAGTAGAAGTCTATCTTTGCATAATTCCAAGCACTTCAATTAGTGAAGAGACTCTTTAAGAGAGTGGATGGTTTACAAGAGGAAACATCAATTTGATTCGTCTTTTTTTGCTCAGTCTCAGAGTGGCTGTGCTTAATCACGTGGATGGCCTGCTGAGCGGGGTTTCCTAGAGTTCGCCAACACAGAAGTCAGCGACGGTATGTGGTGACTGTATCTACAGATGATAAATAATGCCAGACTCCGTGCTACCTTTATATGTCTTTTTATGGAGCACAGACTAACCTTTAAAGCTGTAAGTTACAATTCCCACTGTCTACTGTGCTGCCGGCAATAGGCTGGGTCCCCTGTGCTCAGCTGAGCAGACCAAAACTCTCAAGTTCAGAGGAAAGAGACCGGGATTCTTGCCTTAATGCTGCATTCTTCTCCCCCTCCCCCTTTAAAATCTTATACATAGTTACATCTTGGAGTTCTCTGGCTTGTTACACATTGCTGAACATTCAATGCTCAGGTTAAGGTAAACACAATCCTTTATAATTCTTTCCCAATCCCTTTTGATTAAATACTGCTCCACGACTCTCTCTAAGTGAGAGCAGAGGAGCCCGTGAAGCTGCTTCAGCCTAATTGTTGTTGGCAGTCTTTGTCACTTGGGGCTTTCATGGCATGCTTCTTTGACATTTTTTAGCAGAAAAACTGCCTTGAATTCCCACACCCTTTGTAGTAATGTTTGCATTAGTTTGAGAGTCTGGATGTTTCCCCTTAAATTGACTCCGAAAAAGGGAACAAGAATCACTCATGGGAATACTTGGTGAGGATCACAAAGCACCAGACGCCATCATTATAATTTTTAAATCTTACAGGCAACTTCTGAAAATACATATAAATTCATATGTATATAAATTATAATATAATTCACATATATTCTATTATAATATAATATACAAATATTATAATATAATAAATTATAATATAATATTATAGTAAATTATAATATATTTTGTATATGTTTATATATATTTAAGTATTTTAAAGATATATAGAATGCATTTTTATATATATTCATATTGGATAAAATAAAATTTCAACATTTGTATTGAAATTAGATCTACAGTATCAAGTGTGTATGATCTAAAGTTTTCGTTTTGTTTTGCTTTGTTTGTTTACACAATTTTTTGGTTTGGATCCAGTAATATAAATACCTTATTTGACAATTTTTAAAAAACATTTTCAGCAAAATGGATAAAAGACCTCATTCTAATATGTATGCACTCCACAAAAGAAAGAAAATATTCCAGTAACATTACTCAGTATTAAACAAGAACACGCCCTTCTTCCAATTCAAGTTTCTGTTAGGCTAAGTCAATCAGAAAAATGCTATAAGAGAAGGACTTTCTAGATAATAAAGAATGCATTAAGGAGTGTCTTTGGTCTGCTTAACTAGAAATTGTACTAACTCTGGAAGTATGTAAGAAAATGTAGCTGTATTTTTTTAAATATTTTGCTGACAATTCTCATGCACTATACATAAATATGCCTCTGATAATTTTATCCCCTGCTCTATTTAAAGGTGTAGTTTAGTTCTTAAAATATCCTTTAAGATATTTTACATTAACAAAATCAAATCAGTAACTGTATACAATTTTGCTTAGAACAATGATTCAAAATTCCTACTGAATTAAGGAGCAATTTATATCTACACCTCCTAACTAGGAGCCTCTTTATTTAGAATATTATGGAAAATTAATATTCTCTACTTTATTTTTCCTACAAATCTAGTCACATCAAAAAAAATACAATATTCATGCACTTTAAGCCTAAATTTTCAACTCTACTTAGAAACATAGAGGTCAAAAGAGGTCAATGACTTTCTGAACTATATTTTTTAAAAGGAATTATTCATATAGATAAAAAAAATCTGCCCTGTTATCACTTGTCTATGAAGAGACCGTAAGATATATTTCCTTTAAATACTTAAATTACAGTGGCTCACCTCCACTTGCCGGTGCTGAACTTTAACTTTCATCAACACTCCTTAGCAGCAGATGCTCAGTCCTATGCTCTAGTGTTAGCACTGCTTCCGGAGCAGGGCCTTTTTCCTGTAGTTTTTTCCTAGTATCATACTCAGTTTTTTTGGATTCAGCCAAGTGCTTTCACCCTACAAGCCAGAAGAGCTTCAATGTTTAGCGGTGAAATTTTTAATCTGTTTTAGAAAGCCCCCTTCCCAGGGGCCAAAGTCAATTCCAGGAGCACTAGATGAGAACTGCTTCTGGATTTTGCCACCTCACAAAACTTAAACTCTCCCTTCCTTCAAACTGTTACCGAACCAAGTGGGCTTGCCTCCAGGTGAGTTAAATAAGACTCTACACCAGTGGAAGTCGTCTCACAAAGTAAAGTGTATTTGCAGCAAATAGGAGGCCATGAGGAATCATTTCCAAAGTCATGGCGTCCCCCAACAAAGGGAAACAGGAACTTTTATTTGGTTGGGGAATGAATATTCAAAAGGGAGAGGCGGGTATTCGCTTGCACAGGTTCAGTTGGAGAACATGCTTCCACATAATGAAGCCTCAGCTCCTCCTGGAGAGATCTTTGCATTAAAAATAAGGCAAAGGTCACGGGCATAGCTCCTGTGGTGAGGCTTGGTCAGTTTCAGGATGGCTGGTGGTTACATCTCCTTAACGTACAAAAGGAAAAGAAACAACTTGGGAAAAATAGTTAATTGCTTCCAAACCCACCCTTGAGTTTCTCAGGGCACCTAGTTGGTGACGCAACTACCAGTGGACAGGACTCCCATCTAACTTTTTAAATTTTCAATGAAAAAATGTGATAATGCAGTTTTTTGGTTTTGGGTTGTTTTTACATCCAGTTTAGGAAGTATCTAAAAATATTAATTTTGCAGAGATATCGCTAGCATTCAAAGGCAATTGCTGTTTTTTTTGAAATAATTAGAGAGATAGATGCTTTCATTAAAGCTTTGGCCTTAAGATTTATTTCTTCATAGTATCAGACCAAACAGGAGAAGTCAGTATTGGAAAAAGACATTAGAGCTACTGGAATGTGTTCAAATACTGGTATAATGTAGGCACTTACTTTCACAGAAAATGATTTGTCCTATCACTTTAAATAATAATTTTTAAATTGTCTTTTGTCTTTGAATGACAATACAAAGATTTTTTTAAATATTACACATAATAACTGAAATGTGAGAGGTCTACATGACAAAGTCAAGGAGCTCAACTTAATTTGGCAGAAAAAGTAAATAGTTAATGATTAGTCTTTTAATGGGGAATGTTAAACTGAAAATGTCAGTAAATATGGTGGATTACATATCTCAGGGTCATTGGTAATCATGTAAAATATAATTATAGGGAAAAAGAGATATCTTGGTGTTTTTAGCTTTTGCTGATTTTGGAAGTTGTGGTTATATGTGTGTATTTTGTTTTCATCATATTGAATTAAATCAAGCTCAGCTTAAAATTGATTTATTTTGGTTACTTTACATCATGTAGGAAAAAATGCTCCTTTAGGAGTAAATTTTATTTTTAAATAATTTCTCTTACAGAAAAATTTTTATTATACAAAACTCCTGTATATCTTTCAACCATATTCTCCAATTATTAAATTCACCACATTTACTTTATCATTCTCTCTCTCTCTCTCTCTCCCCCTGTATCCCTACCTGCTGTCTCTCTGTCTGTCTCTGTGTCTCTCTCTTTCTTCTTGATATCTCTAAAACTCTTTCTCAAATATTTAGGGATATTGAGAGGAGAGAGAGAGAGAGAGAGATTTAGGAAGAAAGAGAGACTTCTAACTAAATATCTTAGTGTTTATAAGGTAAGAATAAAGAAAGTTTTTTATATAACTACAGTCATTTTATCAACATCAGAATATTAACATTGATGTAATATTGCTATCTAGTTTACACTAACAACCACATTCAAATTTCACCATATTATCTCAATAATGACTTTCGTAGCAAATAATAATAATTACCGTTACGATTCTAGTCTAGGAACATGGAGTACATTTATCTGTCATCTGTCATGTCACTCGAGTATCATTTATTTTGGAAGAGGTCAACTGTTCAGTAGACTGTCTCATAATTTGGCTATTTCTAATGTTTCTCATGATTAAACTCAGGTTATTTGGTTTGGGAGAGCAATACCATGAAAGTAATGTCAAGTCTTTCTCAATGTATCATATCAAGGGGTATATAGAATTGTTTTGTCCTAATACTGGTTATGATCATTTTAATCACCTTAAGTAAGGTGGTATCTGCCAGGTTTGAAAAGCTTCAAGACTTACTTATTTTAGTGCAAAAACTTTATGTTTATGTATTTTTTCAACAACATTTTAATAATTGGTCTTTTAAATTGCCTCAGTGGTCGAGTATAACCAAATGAAAAATTAAGACTATAAAATCTCGTTATTATAATTCAAGACAAACAACAAAAATATATGATTCTCATTCAGCTATTTATTGGGTAATTCAGCTTTCTAAAAATTGGAAAATTTTTTCTTCCATGTGGTGGTCAACCTAGCTGTCTGCCATTCCAGAGTAAAGCTCATTTCATAGAACACTTTCTTCATTGACTTGCCTGCTATCTATCTGGAAACCTTCATATTATAACCACTATACAAACAAGTACAATCAAAAGTGTAGCAATAGAGAAACTTAATGTTTGTCTCTCATTTAATTTTTTTAATAAATTTTATTTATCAGAGCAGTTTTGTTTTCACAGCAAAATTGAACAGAACGTGCAGAGATTTCCCATATACCCTCTGCCCACACACATGCACAGATTCCCCAGGTATCAACATCTCCCACCAGATCGCTACATTTGTTATAATTGGTGGACCTACATTGACATATCATTATCACCTAAAGTCCATAGTTTATATTAGGGTTCACTCTTAGGGTTGTACATTTTATGGGTTTGGACAAACATACAATGACATATTCATAATTTTAGTACAATATAGAGTAGTTTTACTGCCCTAAAAATCCTCTGTGCTCTCTCTAAGCCCTGTCAATCACTGAAGAGTTTTGCCTTTTCCAGAATGTCAGTGATTCCAGAGTTAGAATCATACAGTATGTAGCCTTTCCAGATTGGCTTCTTTCCCTTAAAATATGCATTTAAGTTTCCTCTATGTCTTTTCATGGCTTAATAGAACATTTCTTTTTAGTGCTGAATAATATTTTATTATACAGATACCATAGTTTATCTATCTATTCACCTAACTAAAAGACATCTTGGGTTCTTCAAAGTTTTGGCAATTACGAATAAAACTACTGTAAACACCCATGTTCAGGATGGATGTGTGTAGAAATATGTTTTCAAATCTTTTGGGTAAAAACCAAGGAGTGTGAGTGCTGGGTCACAGGGTAAGAGCATGTTTAATTGTGTAAGAAACTGCCAGAGTGTCTTCCAAAGTGGCTGTACCATCATGCATTCTCACCAGCAATGACTGAGAGTTCATGTTGCTCTACGTCCTTGCCAGCATTTGGTGTCGTCAGTGTTCCTGATTTTGGACATTCAAATAGGTGTGTAGTGGTATCTCGCTTTAATTTTCATTTCCCTGATGACATATGATGTGGAGCATCTTTTCATGTGCTTATTTGCCATCTGTATATCATCTTTGGTGAGGTGTCTGTTAAGTCTTTGGCCCATTTTTTAACCAGGTTGTTTGAGTTCTTATTGTTGAGTTTTAAGAATTCTTTGTATATTTCAGGTAACAATTCTTTATCTGATAAGTCTTTACAGATATTTCCTCCTGGTCTATGGCTTGTCTTTGCATTCTCATGACAGTATCTTTCACAGAGCAGAAAGTTTTAATTTTAATGAAGTTCAACTTATCAATTTTTTCTTTCAGAGAACATGCTTTTGAATTGCAGCTAAAAAATCATCACCATACCGAAAGTCATCTAGATTTTCTCCTAAGTTATCTTTTAGGATTTTTAGAGTTTTGCATTTTACATTTAGATCTGTCATCCATTTTGAGTTAATTTTTGCGAAAATTGTAAGATATATATCTACATTCACATTTTTTACATGTGGATGCCCAGTTTTGCCAGCACTGTTTGTTGAAAAGACTGTCTTTTCTCCATTGTATTTTCTTTGCTCTTTTGTCAAAGATCAATTGACTCTATTTATGTGGATATATGTCTGGGCTCTCTATTTTGTTTCATTGATCTATTTGTCTGTTCTTTCTCTAATATCACACTGTCTTGATTACTGTAGCTTTAGAGTAAGGCTTGAAGTTGAATAGTGTCAGTCCTTCAACTTTGTTCTTCTTCTTCAATATTGTGTTGACTATTCTGGGCCTTTTATCTCTCCATATAAACTTTAGAATCACTTTGTCTATGCCCACAAAACAACTTGCTGAGATTTTGATTGGGATTACATTGAATTGATAGATCAAGTTTGAAATACTGACAATATTGAGTTTTCCTATCCATGAACATAGACTATTTCTCCATTTATTTAGTTCTTCTTTGATTTTGTTCATCAGAGTTTTGCAGTTTTCCTTCTGTAGATCTTATATATACTTTATTACATTTATACCTAAGGATTATTTTTTGAGGATGCTAATGTAAATGATATTTTGTTTTTAATTTCAAATTCTACTTGTTCATTGTTGGTACATAGGAAAGCAATTAAGTTTTGTATAAGTAACCTTGTATCCTGCAACCCTGCTATATTGACTACTAGTTTTAGGAGTTTTTTGGTTGATTCTTGCAGATTTTCTACGTAGATGATTGTGTCATTTGCAATAAAGACAGTTTTATTTCTTCCTTCCCAATTGCGTATGTCTTTCATTTCCTTTTCTTGTCTTACTGCATTATCTAGAATTCCAGTAAGATGTTGAAAAGCAATGGTGAGTGATGCCTTCTACTTGATCTTGGTGGGAAAGCTTCAAGTTTTTCATCATTAAGTATGATGTTAGCTATAGATTTTTGTAGATTTTTTTAATCAAGTTATAGAAGTACTGCTCTCTTCCTTGTCACTGAGATTTTTTCATCATGAATGGGTGTTGGATTTTGTCAAATGCTTTTTCTGCATCTATTAATATGATTCTGTGATTTTTCTTCTTTAGCTTGTTGATTTGGTGGATTATATTAATTGATTTTCAAATATTGAACCAGCCTTGCACATCTGAGACAAATCCTACTTGATTGTGACGTAAAATTCTTTTTATACATTATTGGGTTTAATTTGCTAATTGTTTTTGAGAATCTCACTTAATTTTTAATCTTTCTTTTTAAAAAAATTTATTATGGGGCCAGCCCCGTGGCTTACTGGCTAAGTGCGTGCGCTCCGCTGCTGGCGGCCCAGGTTCGGATCCCGGGCACACACCGATGCACCGCTTCTCTGGCCATACTGAGGCCGCGTCCCATATACAGCAACTAGAAGGATGTGCAGCTATGACATACAACTATCTACTGGGGCTTTGGGGGAAAATAAATAAATAAATAACATTTTAAAAAAATTTATTATGGAGCTAGATAATTTATTTACTTATTTAGCCCCTGGATTTAAACTTGAGCAGGCCCTAGATCTTCTCTGGTTACTTTTAAATAAGAAAAGCTCCTATGATCACTTCAAATCACAACACAGTCCCATTCCATTAGTTTAAATGTTTGCTACTGTGTAGTATGCACCACTATTCACATGAGTTAAAGACGAGTCTTCTCTACTCCAATGGCCTTCACCATGAATTGTCTGAAGTCAAGAAAGAGATAGGAATCCATAGTGTGACACTTCTCTCCTTTCTCACCCATCGCTTTTACTTTCTTGTCTCCATATTGCTAGCTGCAGTCTCTCACTTAACAAAGCTTAAATCACAGAACAGTTGGAGCAGGGTTTGAACTGGTTGGTGAAGACTAAGCAGAGCATAAAAGTTTTTATTCAATGGTATTGTGGTAGTGGTCTAACATCAGTGCTCTCAGATCTTGGAAATATTTACAGCTTATTCTATCAGTCATGGATATTTTCATGAGTTCTTCAGAAACACCCATTATGAAGATTCTCTGTTAGTGTCTTTATCATTTTAATTATGATTATTTTAAAATCTCTATTTCTTCTAACACCTATGTCACATTTGAATCTTGTTCTATCTCTTGGCAATGTGTCGTTTATCTTGCTCTTTTATATGCCTTGTAAGTTGTTTCGAAAACCAGACATCTAATGTAGGATAGTAGAGGCAGAGATAAATAGTTTTAATGCTTAAAATGGCATGCATTTCCTTCTGCTAGGCCTTTAATTTGGGGTTTTGAGTTGATCTAGTCAGGAGTTGCTATACGGCCACCTAGCCATGCTAGTTGCCCCTAGTCATCTGCCATACACAAATGCTAACTGTTCCTGGAGAAAGATAATGTAATCCTAGACCTTGAATTACTTTCATAATTTTTCAAATGCAATATCTCTGAAAATTAAAAGTTATCACGTGAAAACTACATGAGCAATCAAAAGAAGAAACAACATCCAATAAAACATCCCCAGAGGGACTATAAATATTGAATTATCAGACACAGTCTTTAAAATAACTATATTTGCTCTCTTCACAGTAATAAAATATAATTTTGACAGGGGATTGGAAAAGAGAATCAAAAAAGGAATGAAATACATTTCAAAAATAAAAAATATAGTAATCCCAAAACTGAAAATAAAAACTCAGAGGAACACACTAGTAGCAAAGAGCACGCCTAGTATCTAGATTTCGGTTTCTAATATCATTTTCCAACGAAGGGAACCACGACACCATGGAGAGATGGCAATTCTAGGACTGGGGCAGGACATATACAAGATGATTCTGGATCACCTTATAGTGCCAGGAAATAAGGAGGTAAAAAAAGCAAGCAAACACATGATGAGGGTATGTGAGAGGGACACAGGAACCAAGTGAAAGAGGTACCAATGATCAAAACTGGAACAATTTGAGCAACACAAAAGAATAAAATAGTATCTGATTAAAACCCAATTTATAGAATAAGTATGACTCCATACCAATATAAATATATGATTGAATAAGTAAATAAATAAATAAATGGGAGGGTATCTCCCATGCAGTATTCTGAATAATTGGTGTGGTAACTCTTCACTAAAAGAAGGGGAAAATAATTCTTCAATCCTTCAGTATGGGTTGCACATAGTGATTTCTTTCCAAAGAGAATAATATAGAAAGGGGGTAAACAAGAATAACTTTGTAGCAGAGAAAGCGGACAAACACTACTTCAGGTAGCTGGTCTATGTCAACATTGACAGTCATAAATCACGTTAATACCATGTACCCTTGATATAATGAGATGAAAATGGCACTGTACCTGTGTGATATTCCTTCCTAAAACCTAAAACCCTAGTCTTATCACAACAAATTTCAATTATCAGGCATATTTTATAGGGACTTCCTACAATATACCTGAACAGTAGTCTTCAAAACTGTCAAGGTTGTCAAAAACAAGGAAAATCTGAGAAACTATCACAGCCAAGAGTAATCTAAGGATATAAGATGATTAAATATAATGTGGTTTCCTGCATGATATCCTGGAACAGAAAAGGGCATTAGATAAAAACTAAGGAAATGTGAATAAACAATAGACTTTAGTTAATAGTAATGTATCAGTATTAGTTTATTAATTGTAACAAATGCACCACATTAACATCAGATGTAAATAAAAAGGGAAGCTGTGTAAATACAAAACTATTCTAACAAATAAAGTCTGTTGATTTTTTTCTAAACCTCAATGGATGGAGATAGTAACAGATTCAATATGTCTGAAAAGAGAATAAGTGTACTAGAAGACAGAGTTGAAGAAAATACCCAAGATAAAGGATAGAGAGACAAAAGGGTGGAAAATATAGAGGAGGATACAGACAGATATCTGACCATAAATGTAATCAGATCCCCAGGAGAAGGGTAGAGAAAGGAAATAAAAGCAATGAATGATGAGAAATGGTTAAGAATTTTTCAAGACTGATATACAATATCAAGACAGATTTAAAAATTACTCTTAACCCAAATCAGTTTAAATATAAAGAAAATTAGACCCCATAAAATCAGAGTAAAATTGCTGAAAAGCAAAAACAAAGTGAAAGTAGTAGTAGTACTCAGAAAGGTGGAAAGTAGGCGTATTATTTTGAAAGGAGTGATAAATAGACTGGGCTGACTTCTCAACAGAAATAATAAAGCCAAAAGACAATATGTTGATATCTTCTAAGTGTTTAAAAAATCGACTGCAAACCTAGAATTCTGTATCTAATAAAAAATATCTTTTTAAGAATAAAAGCAAAATACAGATATTTTTTACGAAAAAAACTAAGAAAATTTGCACCAGCAGGCCCTCCTAAAGCAAAATGTTGTGCATTTCTCAGGCAGAAGGAATACGATCCCAGAAAAAAGGTTTAAGACAAATGAAGTAATGAAAATAGTAAAAATTTAGGTAAATAAAAATGGATACTGACAAAATTCTTAGTGCATTTTTAAGTTATTTAAGCTATTTAAACTTATAACTGCACTTAGACAAGTGGGACACACTGATGTATCATCTTGTGATTTAATAACAATAGCAATTAAGTGAAAGATATAGGAATCCTTGGTGATGGTCAATATACTAACTAATATTTGACTTGTATAAGTGAAGATGTAGTCACGATTCTGGCATGATTTTCAATGTTTGACCATTGACAGGATTTAGGCTTCACCCTTCCCTTTCCCATCACACATCTCCTATTTTAGATAAGGAAACCCACTTCGACCTCTTGATCCCTCTGCACTGAGGAAAGTTTGAGTTCCTCAGCCCTAACCTGCAAGTGTGGACCCTTCTCTAGCCCCCTCCTCTAGCCATATTCGTGTTTAATTGGTGTGAAATATGATCACCTCACTTCTTTTTTTCAAATATTAATATTGAAAATAAGTGGTTTTGGTCTTCTAAAAAGGTAATTTTGTTATTTTAAAGAAATGATAGCAACTAAATGTATTTAGTTGGACACTGTGCACATATATGTATATATGTATGTATTCTTGATCAGTGTGATTATACCAAATAAAGGAGAAAAATCTATGCAAAGAATTTTAAACTGCTGAAATCAAACAGATGAATAAGGTTCTACTTCTGAAATATAGTGAATATAATGAATGAAATATAACTAATATGATATAAATTATATTATTATCTTTTACTTTTAAGTTGAGATATGTGGTATTATAAGGAGTGGAAAGGCCAATAAAGCAAATATGACCCATAGAAATAGACTGTGTGTGTGTGTTCAGATGAATATTTTAAATACTTTGGAAAAGTTCAAGAAATTGAGGGACATCATTTCATACTAAAAAGCAGTATACATTATTAAATATAATTACAGAAACTTGAAATCTCTTTGTTCTTTAAATCTTCTTCCTAGAGGAAAGTTGGGTGCCTGTCTCAGCTCCAACAATAGCTGTACAGTTCTGGTAACAGCCCTATGTGCACCCATTCGTGGAGAACCGTCAAAACCATCAACACTTGAAACTTCTTACTCCTACTCATCCTATTATTCTGTTTAATCTTTTGTTTTAACTATTTTTATTCTTATGTGAGTAATAAACGCACGTAGTTTAATAAGTCACCTAGTGCTACAAGGCTATAATAAAACATTAGAACTCTATTGCCTCCTTTATCCCATTCTGTCTGCCTCCCGACAGACAAATGTTCTCACCTTTTTTGAAGTTTTGTTTATTTCCGTATTTGAAAATTATATATATTTACTTCTATTTTTGAAGTATCAACTTCAGACATTATCTCATTTTATGAAAGGTAAAGAATTATCACTCAATTGCTATTCTTGCTCCCTTCCCGTGTCCTTCTAAATAAATGTTATGATTTTTTATTAAATCAATATTTCTGCATCGTGATAAACTATGTAAATATTGTGTTTACCATGATTGCATTTCCTTTCCTTTCTTCCTGTAGATAATAACTGCTTTAAAAAGATCATATATTTTCAGATATATCTATCACATCATTTCCTAAACTTAAGACTGCTGCAGAGCTGTTGTGCTGAGAATGCTTCACTCCATATTAGACTTCCCTCGGCATTTGCCTGTGATGAATACACTATTTGCTGGATCTCATATCTTTTTATTTTTGTTCACCTTAATTTATCACACTTGGGAAACATATGTTGTAGTTGCTTTTTGAGATAAGGTGTAGGGTAGGTTAATTTTTATCACTTTGAAAATTCCTTTCTTTTGTGTTCTCTCCTCACAGTTTGTTAAGTTTCAGAATTTTTAGGTTGAAATTATTTTTTCAGAATTTTGACAGCATGGTGTCATTATCTTAAAACTTCCAGTATTAGAGAATTCTAATGTCATTCATATCCAAATGCCTTTATATGTGATTTGATTTATTCTTTTTCAAAAACTTTAGAAATTTTCCTTATCCCTGGTATTCTAAAATGTCATTAAAACATGCACTTTGTGGGTCTGTTTTAATTCATTTTTTTCTAGGTTTTGGTGAGTTATTTCATCCAATTTCTGAAAATATTTTTGAATGATTTCTTGAGTAATTTCCTCTCTTTTATTTATCCTTTTGTCTGGATTCTTATTAATTGTGTATTAAACATCTTAGATTAATCCTCAACATTTTCTTTCTATTATCCGTCTCTTCTCTTTAGTTCCAGTTTCTTGGAGGTTTTCTCAACTTTGCCTTCTAATGTTTCTATCATTTTTTTTTTTTACCATAATACGTATTTTATTTCTGCAAACCCTTCTTCCCTGGCTTCTCATTTTTAATTGCATTGTTTTCTATTTCAGAGAATGCAACATCTACTCTACAGTGGTAATGAACAAGTTACATTCTTATTCACATTCTCTGCTTCAGACATTCTGCTAAATCATTTACCACCCACTTTTTAAAAGAAAAAATTAGTATACTATTTTTTAGAGAAATTTTAGGTCCACAGTAGAACAGAGTGGAAAGTACAAAGAGTTTCCACATATTCCCGCCCCTCCCCACACGGTTTCCTATTATTAACATCTTACATTAGTATGGTACCTTTGTTATAACTGCTGAATCAACATTGATGTGTCATTATCAACCAAAGTCCATAGTTTACAGCAGGGTTTATCTTGGCCTTGTATAGTCTCTGAGTTTGAAAGATGTATAATAACAAGTATCTGCTTTGTTAGTATCGTACAGAATAGTTTCACCGCCCTAAATCTCCCCTGTGCTCCATCTATTTGTCCCTCCTTGCCCCTGAAATTCCTGAAAACCATTGATCTTTTTACTACCTCAATAGATTTACCCTTTCCAGAGTGTCATATAGTTGGAATCACATACTATGTAGACTTATAAGATCGGCTCTTTCACTTCAAAATATGCATATAAGTTTTCTCCATGTTTTTTGTGGCTTGATAGCTCATTTGTTTTTAGGACTGAATAATATTTCATTGTATGGATGTACCATAGTTTATCCATTCACCTGTTGAAGGACAGCTTGGTTGCTTCTAAGTTTTGGCAATTATGAATAAAGCTGCTATAAACATTCTTGTTCAGGTTTTTGTGTGGACATAAGTTTTCAACCCATGTTAGTAAATACCAAGGAGCATGATTGTTAGACTGTTTGGTAACAGTATGTTTACCTTTCAAAAAGCTGTCAAACTGAATTCCAGATTTGCTGTACTATTTTTCATTCCTACCAGCCATGAATGAGAGTTCCTGTTGCTCCTCAACCTAACCAGCATTTGATATTGTCAATGTTTAGGAATTTAGCCATTCTATAGAGGCATCTCATTGTTTTTTAAATTTGCAATTCCCTAATGATGTGTAATATTGAGTATCTTATCATATGCTTAGCTGCAAGCTATATATCTTCTTTAGTAAGATATCGATTCAGATCTTCTGCCCATTTTTTAGATGAGTTATTTATTTTCTTATCATTGAGTTTTAAGAGTTCTTTGTAGATTTTGCATGAGTCCTTTATCAGATATGTCTTTAGCAAATGTTTTCTCCCAGTCTGTGGCTTGTCTTCTCATTCTCTTGACAGTGCCTTCTGCAGAGTAGCTCCATCCACTTTTCACCATCCAAAAATATGACCTCCTCCATTTTCTTCGCTACTGTGATATATATATACACACACATGTATATATATACAGAGAGATAGCATTCACCATATACTATATGTGTTGGTATATGTATGTATATGTGAATATATATATAAATTTATTTCTATTATCTTATTTAATCCTTAGTCCTGATAACCCAGTCTAAAATTCTTCACCTTCCCCTCATCATTTATCACAATATTGCATTTTTTTGCCCTATTTTCTTTATAATATTTATCACTGTCCAACTCACTTTTCCTTATCCCTGTATCAACCCCCATAGGAGCAGGGACTTTGTTTCTCTCACACATAGAAGAGTACCAGGCACATTTGGTCACTCAATACATATTTATTGGATTAGTGAGTGCAGAGACAGTTTTCCAAATTCACATCCTGTTATATAATTTTATGAGAGTTGTCCCTTTTTTTCTTTTTTTTTTGTCTTCTGAAATTGTGATGTGTCATTTTATAATCTAATCTAAATACAAGTTAAATATTACTAATTATTAAATCAAATTGGGTACCAATTTTATCACTGATGACATACTAAAAATTACAATTACTAGACATTTATTGAAATAAAAACATTATTTGTGTTTATTCAACATATATATTTTGCAAAGAAGTAGGATAATGGTAAGGGGGATTCATAATATAATCAGGCATATTATCTTTTTTTTTGTTCTTTTGAGGAAGATTGGCTCTGAGTTAACATCTGTTGTCAATCGTCCTCTTTTTTTTCTTCTTTTTTCCTTCCCAAAGCCCCCAGTACATAGTTGTATATCCTAGTTGTATATATTTCTAGTTCTTCTATGTGGGACTCTGCCTCAACATGGCTTGATGAACGGTGTGTAGGTCCACGCCCAGGATCCGAACCTGCGAACCCCAGGTCACTGAAGTGGAGCACATGAACTTAACCACTATGCCACCGGGCCAGCCCCCATATTGCCTTTATTATTAAGAAACTCGTAAGTGTAGAGAAAGAATAATGCATGCACATAAACACCTAGAAGATAAGGCAAAAAATTTGTATCATAATCTGATGATACATGAAGTGTAATGGCATTCAGACGTAAAAGCCTTTACTTCCACATATGATTTGTGCTTGATACGTTTCACTAAAATTTGTGCTTGCTAAATAAATATATTGCACTTTAAGTTCTTACTTTATTTTACTTTTTTAAATTTGATTACAAGTAAAAACTCTAAGTCGTTTACATAGATTGACAGAATTAAAGTAATTTGAGTTATTATTGTGCTGTTACTTATTTTGAATCTAGCGTTTATGTGCAAGCATATTAATATCACTATGCAAAAAGCAAGCATAACCTTACTGAACGGATATAAGTGTTTTCTTGAAAGTGAACACATTTAGTTGAATCCAGAGTGCCCTGTCTGACTACAGAGCCGAAAGTTATTGAATGAACTTCTGTATAGAAAATGATGTTTGTTACAGGACAAGTAAAATGCGCTAATTTGCAGCTTACATATACATTTTTAAAACTCAACCATAATTGCGGCAATTTAGACTTTAGACTGACAAAAGCTTTGGTTTACATTTTTCATGGAGGAGTATTTTATTTCAGACATCACTTAGAATTGCTTGAGTGATAATAAATAGCAGACTTTCATTGAGCTTTATTGTTTAATAATTCCCTACAGATAATACATCTGCCATTTCTCCCCATCCCCTATCTATCATTGCATACATCCAGGGTAGACTGCTCCCATCATCTGCCTTAGTATGCCATTAGTGTAGGTGAAGAGCAGACCAGGCCACATCCTGGAAATATTTTGAAAACATTAAAATCTAGTAGAGTGAATGGTCATATTGAGGCATAAAGCATTGACATGTTTTCACTAGGCGTAGGGAGGTAATGAAAGCTTTTGAGCAGTGAAGTCACTGCTGGGCACGGAGATAATAGAGAAAAAAAATTAGATGTGGAGAATGCAAAAGCAATTAAAGTATGAAAGATGAGTAGAAATGATGACAAACTAAAATATTAATATTAGGAATAGACAAAAACTAAGATATTGATATGGGGAATAAATGGAAGTTCATTAATATAAGGTAGAAGAAGAGAGATGGATTATATATACATAATGACATTTTATATAACATTACTTCCCTTTTTTATAGTTACTTGATTGATTGATAGGCAAGTACGTTGAACTCTGTGAATCTGTGCTTCAACAGGCCATTTGGCATTTCTCATGATAGCTTTCTGAGTAAGACAGAATACTGAAGCAGGACCACTTCTCCTTTGAACCAGCTTTGAATATGAAGAGTAACTACTTGCTAAAATAAAATGATAAAAGTTTTCCAAAACAGTGATATCAGAAAAATACTAGTATGATCAGAGTTTTATCCTAGACTTTTAATAATAAAAGTGTTCTATAAAAAGATAGACAGACTTCCATAATATGAAACTTGCAAAAAACCTAATACTTTTTGGTGTAAACTCAAATATTGTAGTTGTTAAAGAAAATGTGAAGATATGTAGAGAATCGGAGGGGTTGCCAATAAATTATCTAATGAGCTTACAATCAAAATGTATGGTATAACAAAAATAAAACTTAGATGAGGTGTAGGAAGAGTGACATTAATTCTAAAGCCCAAGATCAACTGAGGCTTGACAAAATGGTCAGAAATAAAGGTGAATATTTTGACTTTTGTGCCCTAACCTCATCTCTATCTACTGTATAATCTTTTGGGCTATATGTTTGTCAGCAATGATCTAATCTGTACTGTTAAGGGAAATTATTCCCTGCCAATGCACAAACACATCAACTCATGCTTATGACAGATTTCAATAACTCCAGGGAAGAGTAGAGTTGCGTGTTATTGACATTATCATTAGTCATTCAGAAATGGCTCAGCCAAGGGTGTTATTATCTAAGACTACGCAAATAGACTAGCAGCCTGTTATCTTGTCCAAATCAAACTGCATGTACCTCATTCTTCATAATACCGTGCCCTTCTGTTTCTATCCCCATCCTGGTTACTGTAGTTGGCAGATTTCAGCTATTTAACTTGTAAAGTTAAATTTATATGTACTGTTCACGTAATTTGTCATTCTACACTCATATGTGTGGATTCAAGATGTTTGCAAATTCTTTTATTTTTGTCTTTTAATGTATTCATTTATTTGTAATATTCATGTGACCATCAGATTTACCAAACACATATTTTATGCAAAACCTTGGTTCAGTGCTTTGGAATATTTGGATGAAAAATAATAGACCCACTGTTAAGCAGATTTAAGTATATTTGAAGTGAAAGATATGTACAATTCTAGGTGGACAGTGATAGATCAATAAGAGAGGTATAGACAGATTGATATGAGAGTTCAGAAGTAAAAGAGACAATTTTTCAAATATAATGTACAATGTTTGAGAATAAAAAGTTTATTTTACATTTTGTCTTGAGCATAGGAAGGAGATTCAAAACAAATTGATGATTGTCTTTTTATCACCTTTAAACTTTTGACACAAAATACCTACATGTTGAGGATTGGGATTTAAAAATTATTAAGTAGATGAATACAATTAACAAACAGACTATAATAAACTTTGTTTTAATGAAACAGAATCTTTATTTTTATATATTTTAGGAGCTTTTACATTGGAAAAGAACAATAACATGATTCATTTGGAAGCAATATTGATTCACAGATTTAGATCACTTTTATATGCATTGATAACGCATTTTAAAATATTCAAAATTAGCAATTGATTCCTAATAGTGAACCCAATGAATACTACTGTTAAATTTTTGCATAATTTGTCTTTTTTTTTTTTTTTTTTGAGGAAGACCAGCCTTGAGCTAACATCTGATGCCAATCCTCCTCTTTTTTGCGGAGGAAGTGTGGCCCTGGGCTAACATCCATGCCCACATTCGTCTACTTTATATGGGACGCCGCCACAGCATGGCTTAACAAGTGGTGCGCCGGTGCGCACCCAGGATCCAAACCGGCGAACCCTGCCACCGTGGTGGAGCGTGCACACTTAACTGCTTGCACCACCAGGCCAGCCACTGATTTGTCTTTTTAAATTTAATGTTGATTCTTTTCTTCTTCAAATTCCTTCCTGTATTGATTTCCATTTTCTCACAAACTTTTATTTCTCTCTCACCTCTCTAACATTTCTTCTTGTTATATTGTCCTGGAATTTCTGTCTCTTTATATCCCAAATATACACATAGACCTGAGTTTTTCCACCTCAGTACTGTGGGAGATCAAAATTTGGCCACCCTGAAATATATCTCTTTACCTTGATTGTTTTCTCTGAAGGACATTTGACCTCCCCCACTACTGCCTAAAGAATTTGACATGGTGGCTCCTTCCTGGAACAGATCTTCCATCTGATGGCTGTAATATAATGTAAAATAGATGCTACAATAGGAAAGGCACCAACAAGCCCATCTTATCAGAAATTCTGTCTCTCTGGCCACATTCTCTGGATGGCCCTGCGAAGAGTTGTCAGACAAACATTTACATTTATAAGGGAAATCTCCATTTGTAAAGGTATCTCCCTCTCTGTCTTGGGAAGAGGGGGGATGACCTCATTTCTAGAAACTTATCAATGTGGAAGGTGAGGTCTTAAATCTGCATAATAACCTTACCCTTGTTTACAGTGCTTTAGTGGTAATCTCCTGTAACTGACACCCCCCACCCCCAACATCCTCCTTTGTCTTTAGAAGAAGATGGTATTTAAGATGAGAATTTCTGCTATTGTGTTGAGAAACGCAGTGTCCCTGCTTTCTCCCATGTATACATGTTATTAAACTTGGTATTATTTTCTCCTGCTAACCTGTCTTGTTGATTATTTGGCCAGCCAGAAGAACCTTAAGGGAAAGGGCAGAGGGAGATTCTCCCTCTTCCCCCGACAGTACCCTCTTCTTGCTCTCAGCTCTCCTTAGACGCTTGCATTGATTTTGGATTTATGACTACTACTGATGCTAATGACTCCTAAATCTTATATCCAGCGTAGACCTTGCTCTTGAACTACAAATCTATGTAACAATTGTCTATTCAAATGGACCACAGGGATCTCAAACTCAATATGTCCAAAAAGAAACCTACTTTTTACACTGTATAAATCTACTCCTCCCAGAGACTTTCAATTCTATTAATGGCCTCACAACATCATCAATAGCCTAAACTAGAAAATAAAATTTCATCCAAAAGCATCCTCTCCTATCTTGTCACATTCACTTGCTCACCAACTCTTTTGGTATTACCTCCTACATAGTCTTTAAATCAGTTCTATCTTCTCTCTCTCCAGGGATACTATCTCTGGATAGTTACAAGTTCTGTGGCTCTATCATAATCTATGAATAGTCTCAGTCTTTCTTTCACGGTGGTAAGCAAATAATCTCTCAAGATTATAAATCTTGTGTCACATCTGTACCCATGCCCAGCTTAAAACCTTCAGGCTAAAGACTAATTCCTTTTGCCTGGCATACAGAATCCTCCAGCATCTAGATCCAGGCATAATTTAGGTGTCCTCATTCCTTATACCTTATGTCACATTTGCACTGAATTACAAGCAGTTACCTTGATGCACTGTGTTGTGATGCACTGTGTTATGCTACTGACCTTCTTTTGCCTGACACAGTGCCTTTTCTCCTTATCTCTCTAGCCAATACCTACTTATCACAGGACAGCCTGTTCCCTGAAGCCATCTCCCTTATCCTTCCAGCCCGATTTCATTTCTTTTATTGCTCCCCTTATGTGCTGTCTGCATACTATTCATACAGCATTTATTACAGCTGTCCTGTGAATAGAGGTTTCCCCAACATTTGCTCCCCAGAGCTTAGCACCGTGTCTGGTGTACAGTAGGATCTCATTTGTAGTTTCTTAAACACGTGAATGATTAATTCTATTGGGTCATTTTTTCTTAAAATAAGCTAATAGAACAGTCTTTGAGATCTAATCAGGACCACTTCCCCTAGAGTGAAAGCTAAAGCAAATGAATATGTTGACGGAAGTGGTTAACTAAATAAAATGAAGATTCTCTTTAGAAAGAGGAAAGGTTGTAAAGCAAATGATGAAAAGATAATCAACAGTTTCTGCCACAATGGCATTATTTTGGTGACAATTTCTAAGTGATGACAAATACTGAATATTTATAACATTGAAATTATAAAAAAAGTGAGACCACTTTTGTTATATATATACATGTACAAGTACATAAGTAATGCACATCTATTGGGTGTTCCTATATTTTATAATACGTTAGTTATATAAAAATATTCTTTTTGTTCAAATTTATGTCAGCTGTTTCCTACTACTAGAGAAAATAGACTTCTAAATAAAGAGAATGTGGGAAGGAGGGAGGCAATAATATTCTGGTGGTGATTTAGTGGCTGAGCCAGCTGATACTCAGCTATTCAGCAAGAGAATGATTCTTGAAGAGGATTGCGAATTAGGCTGGCTGAAACTCAACAGTTCTGGAAAAAAAAAAACAGATTTAGCCAAGAGGAAGTAAAGGACTGAGTACTGTTAAAGACTTAATGAAACAGATGGCCCATTGTTTTGCAATGGAGCCACTACAATCAAGTCTGTTTTTAACCCATTTTAAAGACTCGTGTATTGATGTTTCAAAAAGTAGACTCTAATCCTAGAGAATCCATCAAGCAATAACATTTCTGTCCTGTGAACAGCTGAGTGATAGTGATGAACTAAACGTTGCTTAAAAGAATGAATTTGCAAGGGGCTATATTTATTTTTTTAATCTGAGATACTTTAATTTATGTCTTGGATAAATTTCTTGATGACAGAACGGAAGGGCAGAGTGGGAAAATGTAATATTTATTAATGGTCATCAATTTCCATGTTGGTAAAATTGAAATAACCACAAATTATGATATTCTTAACCACAGAAAAAAACAAAGTTATTCAATGACAGATCACTTTATAACTAATTTATCATATATAAACTAGCAAGTGTAACACCAAATTCTGACTTATACTCCTTTCACAGGGAGGAGTTACATCCCTCAGTTTGAATAAGACAATCAGGCTGATATTTGCTTGCTGCAATTAGAAATACATTGACAGATCATTCTTGCTCCAGATATCCTTGCTATGCTTTGTTGGGGGAAGAGGAAGAATCTCCCTCTGCCCTTTCCCTTAAGGTTCTTATGGCTGGCCAAATAATTAACAAGACATGTTAGCAGGAGAAAATAATACCAAGTTTAATAACATGTATACACGGGAGAAAGCAGGGACATTGCGTTTCTCAACACAATAGCAGAAATTCTCGTCTTAAATACCATGTTCAGCCAACGACAAAGGAGGATGTTGGGGGTGGGGGGAGTCAGTTACAGGAGATTACCACTAAAGCACAGTAAACAAGAGTAAGGTTATTATGCAGATTTAAGACCTCAACTTCCACATTGATAAGCCTCTAGAAAGGAGGCCATCCCCCCCTCTTCCCAAAACAGAGAGGGAGATACCTTTACAAATGGAGATTTCCCTTATAAATGTAAATGTTTGTCTGGCAACTCCTTGCAGGGCCATCCAGAGAATGTGGCCAGAGAGACAGAACTTCCCATAAGATGGGCTTGTTGGTGCCTTTCCTATTGTAACATCTATCCTACATTATCTTTACAGCCATCATTATAGAAGATCTGTTCCAGGAAGGAGCCACCATGTCAAATTCTTTAGGCAGTTAGTGGGGGAGGTCAAATGTCCCTCAGAGAAAACAATCAAGGTAAAGAGATATATTTTAGGATGGCCAAATCTTGATCTCCCACAGCTTCTAACTTTTCTTTTCACCTGTCTTCAAATTTTAATTATTTTTAAGACAAGGTTTGTAATACTTAAGTCACCTATTGTTGAATTATTGATATTGAGTATGCTATTTAATCATTCAGTCTTTTTTTTCTGAAACAGGTGGTAGTCTCTTTCTTTGCCATGAACACCCACAAATTTTTCTCTGTAATAGCACAAATAGTTGATTATTTGTCACTTTTAATTAAGACTAACAGTATCTTTAGGAAGTGGGGTACTGACATAGTGTTGATGGTAGAACTGCTTCCCAATTCAGTGCTCTATATCTCTCTTCTCCTTATCTAGCATTTTCTCGAAGGGGTCATCTATACTCATTATCTGCACATTCACAAGTGCCCTTCTTTATTCTGAACTATTTTGATTTTGTCTCAGCCACTGTTTTGAATTTATCTCACTTAGTTCTTCAATTTATTTAATTGCCAAAAACAAATGTTTCTTTTCAGATCTCATCCTGCTTGAAATCTCTGCTGCATTTCTATTAGTCTCTGGCTTTTTGTGTCGTTTCAAGTTGCAAGTACTGTAGCTCCGTTTGAAGGGTCAGCTCCTCACCTTCCCTGAGCCAGCCACATACCTCCAGGGCAGGGTGTTTGTTATCAGCTTCGGCTCTCCAGTCTTTGGTGCCCAGCCTTGCTGCTGTGCATCTGTTTTTTTGGTATAAGTTCTAAGCAGCTATGCACCTACCAAGGTCCAGGTTTTTGAACTGTTTTACCTGTCTGAGAGGCTCAGCTCCCTGTCTAGCTCCCCCTAGTTGAGGTCTGTTAAGATTAGCATCCTAAACTCTTGACAGCCCTTACTTTAATCTACATAAGAATTGCTTTGGGGTGGTTATTTAAAATGCAGGTTCATAAACCCTTGTGAATTCGGAGTCTGAAAGTGATAAGACCAATAAATCTACATTTTAACTAGTATCTTCAGGTGATTGTGACTTGCCTGTCTTGGAAGCTACTCAGAAAACAAACAGGTTAGTGATGAGACACTAACTAGGATGCTTTCTAAAACTATGACATTTGTAGTTGCTTGATATTGGCATCATCTACCATCTTTATTTCTTGCTGCTATGCCGCATTTGAAAGCATGTACATTCTTATGTTAAAACATGCCTAAATCAAGTTTGCTGCCCTTTTGTTAGCTTTTTGTCCTGTCTTATTGCATCGTATAAAATATTTTGAGCTAGATGTTGTCTGCCTATAAGTGGCTTCAGCAACAAGGATATTTATTAACCTTCCTGACAAAATGTGAAGGGGTTGCAGTGTTAGGGTTAGTTTGATGACTCGATAATGTTATCAAGGACCTAAGTTCTTCTGTCTTTTTTTGCTTTTTCGTCGTAAGTATACTGATATTCATCTTCAGGCTTGAGCCCTTAGATGTACAAAACAGGACGTCACATACAGTTAAAACAGCTGTCACTGTTTCAGACATCATGTCTTCAAACAATTATGTCGAAAGGCAGGAAAGAGGAGAACCTTTTCATCATGTTTCTCTCCCCTTTTATCTGGGAGAATTCCCTTTTTTTTTTTTTTCCAAAAGCATCACAATGGACTTCTTCATATGACTGAATGTCTAAAAGCATTCTACAGGCTCACCCCAAGTTAATCAGTGTGAGGATATCAGGATCAGTTTATACCAGAGGCTACAGGAGGATCCCAGGCTCCCTGAGCAAAATTATCCACAAATCCAAAAAAAAAAAACCCCATTATTCTATTCATCTGATTATTTTATGAGTGGATAAATGACATTTAAAATGGATACGTTGTTATAAGTTATTTTAATTAAATATGTATATAAGTAAATTAACAAGTTAAATATAATATTTTCCAATATTATCTAAAATCCCGGACTTGATACATTCAAGTTGACCAACAAAGTTTTTAATGGATCTTCTCAATGGAAAATGGAATTCACTTATATTTGATATTGACAAATGGTCAAGATTGTTATATGTGTCGTGTCATATATCATTTATATCAGAAGTCTTTTTGAGTTGACATATTGGTTATACTTATATACTTCTTGATAAAACTCTTTATGTGTATACATAACCCACCTTCTCCCCTAGTTCTCTTCCTGCTTGTCTTGTTGATTCATATCTATTAATAATCTCACACATGTTGCAGATTATCAAAGGCTTTATTTTCAGTCCTCTTTGCTTCCTGGTTAGACATGATAATTCTAGGAATTTCATTTAATTACATTATTCAACTGCCAAACAAAACTATGGAGATGATTCAGAAATCTGTTACTCTAGTTTTGATCTTTCTTTCATATTTCCACTTACTGACAATGCTAAATATATTCCAGACTGAAACTTATCCAAAGCAGGGACTATTCTTCCATCCCAATGCTCTCACCTAAATCTGCTTCTTGTGTCTCATTTAACCCCATGACTATGGTTCTTCAGTCACTATGGTCTAAAATAACATTTTTGGTAAACTCATTCTAGGGAGGTTATACTTCCCTAGTTAATGTGTGTAAAGAAAAGTGAAAAAGACGTTATCTGTGCCATCAGTATTTCCAAGTCTCAAAAAGGATATAAGCTATGCCTAAAATAATTGTAGTAACAGTATTCATTCAACTGTTTGGAGTTATCATCAATGCTTCTCTTTCTGTTGTATCCTGCATACGCAGAATTGACAAAGCCTTTTGGCTCCACACAAAAAATAAAATCCAGAATAAAGCTATTTCTCAAGACCTCCACTACTACAAGGTAGAAACCACCATCATCTTTAACAGGAGGCTGTAACTGATTCTTAACTAGTCTGGCCATTTTCATCACACAGCACACACATACACATTTCCCTACAGCAACTACAGTGAACCTCTGCTCAAAATCCAGTGCTCTCCATTCTTTCTCAGAGTAAAAGCAAGAGTCCTTACAGTGGCTTAAAGATCTTACATGAACTTCACCTCCACACTCTTCTCAGGCTCAACTCCTAACAAACTTGGCCTTGATTGCTCTCTCTAGTAGCCACACAGGCCATCTGTCATCAGGGCCTTCAAGGGCTATTTTGCCTGTGTGGAATGTCCTTTCCCTATATATCCTCAAGGCTTTCTTCCTCAATTCTTTTAGGTCTTTGTTCAAAAGATACCATAACAAGAAGCCTTCTATGACCTCCATATTTAAAATAATAAAACCCATCTCTGGTACTTTCTAATGCTTTGCCCACTTGTATTTTTCCCTTTGTACTTACCTGGTGATCTATCTATCTATCTATCTATCTATCTAATGTCTCCCCATAAAGAATGGAAGTTACATGAGGGCAGGGCCTTTTTTCTACTTCTTTCACTACTATATTTCTTCACTACTATATTTCTAGTGTGTAACATAATGCCTAATATATAAAAAGTGCTCAATTAATAATTTTTGAGTAAGTGAATGAATAAATAAATATTATGGAATATACAAATAATTTCCAAAATCGGGTAGGGGAAAGAAAGTGGAGTAAAGGGAATTGATATTTTATGAATTCTTACTCAGATATAAAAAATATTGTTCTCTATATAACATTGCAAGCATATGCCTATCTTGACCAAATGGCAACATCAAGTATAAAGTGATTTCTGTTCTCCCATTGAAAAGACCCATTAAATAGTTTTTTTTGGCCAATTTGAATGTATAAATTCCAGGACTTGGATAATATTGAAAATGTGTATATATCATATTTAATTTGTTAATTTGTTTATAACAATTATATAACAGAATGTATTAATTTTTCATATTACTTTTCTATTCTTGCAATACTTGAAATCATTTTATTCAACTATTCATACTCTTCTTTGACATTAATGTCATCGCCTAACACAATTCCTGTCTCCTATTCTCCTTCATCTAAATTGTTTAATATAAATTATGTGTGATGCAAGCTATTGTAACCCCAAATCACCCATAGTACTGAAATTAGGAGAATGGTTTTCCTTTTAATATTTTTTTCTTATAAATATAATTGTGATCTCCAAAGTGTAACAACTTATTGTATAGTTGTCCAATAATCCTTTACAAGCTTTTGTCTTTTCTCTCTCTCTTTTTAAAGATGATAATGAAAACCCCCAATTGTGAGAGCGTATACCCAGGAATAATGACTAAACCTGTTTTGCTGCTGTTGTTATTGTTGTTTGGCTCTTGTTTTACTAATAGCGTCAGGTCGCCTCTGTAAGTATCCTGATCTAGAGATGACTGTTTTGCCTAATGTATATCTCTCTTGAAAAAAAAAAGACACTCTATAAAACAAAAGTCTGTAAGAGCTCGCAATGAGGTGCTCCATCTTTTCTAAGGACTAATTTTCAAGGAAAAAAACACATAATATTTGCACATATATAGTAATCTATCTCATTTAATAACTATAACATCTCTGAGTTGGGTATTGTGGATTCCAGGAGGAGAGAGTAAGAGAGGGCAGATTTTTGCTTGGGAAGGCAGAATAGTCTTGAGGAAAGTGGCTAAAAGGTTAGTTGTAGATACAGTTTAGCTAAAGGAAATGATGGACCAGGTCATTCCAGGTGGAGGGAGCAGGATATGTAAAAGCACAGTCTTAGAGAGAGGTATAGGCTAAGAGTGGAAGAAATGAAAGGCCTCTTCATCACACACTAGTACTTTTGGTTTGGCCACAACCCCAGTATTAAAAAGCCTGAAAAGGGGACATGGTTTTATGAGGCAGGACTTTGCTATCTTGGTAAGAAGATTGGTCTTTAATCCATAGTGAAGAAATACATCAAATTTCTACAAAGTTAGGTTGATTGTGGTTCTATCATATGCATGCTATTTGCCCATGGATTACATTATTTAATCATTATAATAATCCTGAGAGAAACATATTATTTTCATTTCACAAATGAGAAACAGCTGCTATTATAGAAACAAAATAGCGCTCCCAAGTCTCATTGAAATAGACCTGAAATTCCTTTTCTCTTGTGTTTCAAATTGTCTACTATCTCTACTTTAACAAGATAACAGTGTGTAGAACGATTAAGAGGGGAAGAGACTAAAAGAGGAGCAGAGAGACGAGCTGGGAAGGTATTGAAATAGTCTAGGTTAGAGGCAATGAGAGTTTTAATGTAAACTAAGGAGTGAGCATAAGGGAATTTTGCATCTGTAATTACTAAAGGTGAGCAATTCATCTGTTGTTAAATTTGGTTTTGAAGAATATTGGAAAATACTGATGATAAGAGGTATTTGATGATTTAGTTTCAATCTAACAATACAAGATTATTAGCTCTAATATTAACCTCATTTAAAATTGTTAAATGGACCTGCTATTTATCTTAGTCACATAAAAAAACAAAATTAGGTAGAATTTTATATTAAAGAGTAATAAAAATGTGTGCATCACTGGATTTCCTTTCTGTTGTTTGCTCATTGGAACCATAGTACCAATTTTCATATAAATAATAATTTAAGATGTGTTTTTTTGTCATCAGTAATGTAATAACATCAATTAGCAGTTTCTTTCAAAAGTTCCTTTCGTCCAAAGGACTCAAAGTGATCATAAACATTAATTACATTTAAAAGTCTCTGAGGGGTAGATTCATTTATGTAAGGTTCTCTGATAGAATCCCTTACAGATAATGGTGTTAAATAACAACATACCTGCCAATCAGACCATTTGAAACACAGGATTAACATCAGTCTTGATAAAATAGGAAGGTGCTAGAGAATTTTATTTTATGGTGTAGTTTTTTCATTGTCCATAACGTTCTTCGTAAATTCGTCTCTAAATTACAGTGACTTTCTCAAAAAATACATACCAAGGATCAGAGAGGCAGATTTTCTCTGTAGCTAATGATGTGTAAGCTTTTGGACCCCTCACTTGCACATCCACTTCCATGGCCCTGGGAGGTGTCCTAGAAATGTGCAGTTCACGAGGTCATAGGCACATGATACTCAAGTCCATAGATGTACGTGGAGGATGAAACTACCTTGATATTACTTCTTGGGTAAATGAGTTGATATTTGTGGCTCTGGTTTGAAAAAAGTTTATACTCCTTACTTATGTCATTAGTAATTATATATTGCAGCTAAAAATATCAAACAATTGTTCGCTCATAAGAGCAATTTCAGGGAGCATTATATACGGAGGTAAAACAAGGAAAGAATGAATTTCCCAATACAGTAGGAAAAATGTTTTTCTTCTTGAAAAAACAGTTTTAAGTTCTATATGTTGTATTGCTGAACTCTTTATTTAATTTTGGAGTAAAAGCAATATCAGAGAAACATTGTGAATCTTTTTCCAGCTAAGCTGTATATCTGCTAGTTACCAATTTCCAACCTAACGTAAATTTTACCAGAATGGGAGGAACAGGATGAACTAAAGAATGAAGGTCTATGTTCCTTTATAGGGAAAAAATCAACAGTAGAAGATAATTTATAATCCTGTGCAACATAAACATTGTATCTGTGAGATGGAGAAGAGAGAGAGTACCAGACTCTGCGGGCCTCCCCACATGCTCTGCAAACTGGGCAAGAGATCCTTCTCTTCCTAGTCAAAGGTGATTGGACCAGGGACAGACACATGATTCTGGCAAGGGGTCAGGAATTTACAAACAATGTCTCAAATGAATTGAGAATTTGAACTAGGAAGCATAAAAATTACAAACAACACATGATAGACAAAGAAGAATTAGAACAGTACTGTTCAATAGAACTTTCTAGGATAATGGAACGTGGCTATCGGACAATAGAAATGTGTCTAATGAGACAGATGAACTGAATTTTTTATTTTATTTTATTAAATTTAATTAATTTGAATTTAAATAGCCACGCGTGGCTACTGCCTACCTTACTAGACAGCAAAGATCTGGAAGGTCTCAGTAGCAGTCAGGACATGGACCCCTGTTGTGCTAGGTGTGCACTGATCAAAGGGGGCCAATTGCAGGAGAATACTGCTGATATGAAGGAAAAAAATTAGAGACGAGGGAGAGGTAGAGAACATAATCTTAATTTCTGATTTTAAGCTTCAGTTTGATGGGACCCAGCTCTTCTTTGCCCTATCATTGAGTTTGGTAAGAAATCTATTGTCTCCTAGTAAATCCCATTTATACAACACATGGTAAAATGTCTCCAGAATCCCAGGGAAGCCACAGAAACAATCCCAGCTCAGCATTCCCTACAAGGCTCTATGGAGCAACCTGTTTTACTTCCGGTATTATGTAGTAGATAGAGCTTGAGTTCACATGTTGTATAGATCTGGGTTGATATCCCAGCTCAGTTACTAAGTTGTGTGAATTTGGGAAAATGGTTCAATATCTGTTAACACGACTTTATCATCTCTAAAATGGGATGGAGAATGGTCAACAATGGTACCAACACCACAGGGATGTGCGTATTAGGAACGATCATGCGTATGCAGAATCTGTGATAGTGACTGGCACACAGTAGCTTATTTTCTTTCTCCCTCTCACCTGCTGCCCATGTCTGGAGCCTGCCATGCTAAGCTGATAAGCCTGCCATGTTACATGAGATCGCTTGTCATGGTTCTCTCCACACATACGGTCATCTTTGTGAGAGGAAAAGGAAGGGAGATGGGGTAATTTTTGATATTCACATTGTAGAGAATAACTTAAAATTTGGAAGCTGTGTATAAAAATCTCCACTTAGATTGCGTTCTGTTGCCTAATTGTTAGTGAAAGGCAATATTACTGAAACATTGAAACAAGACGTCATAATTAAGTTTAAATTATCTGGAAGATTCCACAGCAATTTAAAAAATATGTTTGTTTCTGATGCATTGCTATTTCCTTATCTAAACTTTGGTGAAACTAAATAAATAAATTCATGAAAGAGAAATATTCATATATAGGAACATATCTTCCTTGGGCAAGATACAATCTTTCTGAAAATGAAAAGAATCACATTAGAAATTATAATGTGTTACTTTTATTCCAATCTTAAGTATGTTTGAGACAACAAAAAAAATCCAATTTCCACAAAAATGTTCTCTAGGCTATCATTTGCATACAATTGCAATGTATATGTGATATATATATAAAAAAATGTTTGACTGTCAGGATGAGAAATGGAAATTCTAAATATATCCCCGTTTATGCATTGGTAGTATTATCAATTAGATGAATGAAATGCAGTATACATCTTTTAAGAGTTTTAGATAAGTAACTTATATTATTGCAATCAGTTGTTTTAACAACTACAGCCTAGCATGACTGGAGTTCAGTCTATTACTTTTACTCCAGACACCACTACCTCATCTTGATGTGGAACGTTACGTTAGGTGTTTTAATGTTTGTTTAATTTAATGGAAGCAATTCCTGCACTTACTTGTTAAATGCATTTTAATTTTTTTCATATGTCTAGAGGCTAAACAAATCATAATTAAAAAGGCAAACTGGCCATTATTTTTAATTGAAATAAAAACATCACAGTTTATATTTTGTGTAGACTTGTGTCCAGGTCTAAAATAACAGAATTAAAAGAAAAGCACGTATCTAACAGTGACCTGCACATCTCCCAGGGACTTCAAAATCCAGGTGATCAAATGAGAATTGTTTCTTCCTCTAAACTTCCCCTTCCTCCCTCTAGTATTCTTTAGCTAGATAATAAGATACCATCACTTGATCCCTAGGACAGTAAGTAGGAATCATCTTCAAATTCTTTCTTTTACCTATAACTTCTTTGTCTCTAATCCATAATCAACTCCAGTCTATTTTCTTTCTAGTGTCTGTCAACTTGCTTCCACTTCTTCATCACCCCTGCTCTCCCTGTAGATTAGGTACTCACCATATCTCACTTTGAATATCAAAATGATCATTTCAGTCCATTCTCCACACAGTAGCTGGAATGATTTTCATAAAATATAAATCCAGTGCTGTTACTGCTCTGCCTGCAAACCAACCTAGACCTGTATGTACATACCATGGCTTCCCTATTCTTACAATGGAACAAGTGTTTCCTTCCATATCTGATCTAAACCTCCTTCCACTGAGCTTTGAATGTCTTGCCATCTCAGGACATTTCCCTCCCCCTTTCGTAATACTGAAAAATTCCCTTGTTCCATATTCTCCTTTAACTACTCCTCTATTTTTATTGTTCTCCTACTATAGAACCTTCTTTTGAAATTTGGATCTGACCTCATTGTCTCCACTTCTTCACTCATCACTCAATTTCTATCTCTCTAACCAATCCATTAAAATTGCTTTTGTTGAGATCAAGAATAATTTTTGTGTTGCCGAGTCCAATGACACTTCTCTGATTTTATCTTCTTTGACATCTCAGCAGTATTTTTCTTGCCTCACTTTCTTTTCTTAGATTTTATGTCATCAACCGGTCTTGATTTTTTGCCTCACTAACTACTTCTTACTCTGTTTCACAAGTTCCTTCCCCTAAAACTTTAAATTCAAGCATATCTCAGCATTATTCCTGCACCTTCTTCTCTATATATGCTTGTTTCTTAGGGTTCTCATCCAGTACCATATTTTTAAATATCATGTGGCCAAATGTAAATCTATAGTACTAATATTCCCATGAACATGAGACATGTGTCCAACAATGTCGTCTCCAAAATAGACAGATAAGGATCATTTTAAACCTAACATATTCAAAATAGAATTTTGATTTGCATCTCCTATTTCTAAGGCTTTCCCCATTACAGTAGATGATATCACTGATCATACAGTTACACCAAAAACCCAGGTGTTATTCTTGACTTCTCTTTCTCCATCCAGCACACCAACAACATGCCCCCCCGAATTACTACATTTTCTTCATTTCCACTCATGACCTTGAAATAAGCAAGGAAAATACTAAAAAATATTGCATTTCGTTAAAATTACAAATGTCCATTCATTGAACCAACTAATAAGAGAAAGAAAAGATAAGTCACAGTGTGGGAAATTTTGGCCACACATATAACTGACAAAGCACTCATCTATCAGATGTAAAGAATTCCTATCAATGGACATATGGACAGTGGACATATATGATATATTTATTGCTTGGTAGTCCAATTATGATAACATAATAGTACGAGAAATGGTAACTCTTACTGCTCACTTACTAGTATGAGACAATTTGCATTACTTCAATATCATTTAAACCTCACAAAGTTTCCATTGAAGTAGATATCACTATTATCTCATTTTTATAGATGGAAAAACTGAGTTTTAGAAAACATAAGTAAATTAACCAAAATCATGCAGCGTGGAGCTTGGATTTGTGTTTGAAATGGTCTAGTCTTAGCACCCAAGGAGTTGTTAGGTCATGATATGGTTTTGCCTTCTTTTAGTTATTCTGGATCTGTATGCTTCACAGAAGTGGGTTATCAAATTTCATTTTCCTATTATTTTTGCTGCTTCAAACTTCCATATTTTGCCTGAGATATTGATCAACTCTCTCACTGACAAAATGACTAGATAATTTAGAAATTGGTAATCTGGGTTTGATTTTTTTTAAGTAATGTCAGCCTTTGGTTTCCTTCTGGGTTGACTTGGGGACATGACTTTTATCACAGATGAGTCAAATTTCCCATTAATGTTGAGATGGCCTCTATATTGGAATCTGGCATGCTTTTGATTCAAATTTTCAATACCTATTCCAAGTGTATAGACTCTCTGTGAGGACAAACTGAGGAAAATATCATGTTAAATTTTACATATATTGTGAACAAAATTTCTAGGGATGATAATAATTCCAGTTGACCTTCACTGTGAGAGAAATTAGAATAATAGAATAGACAGTCCTACCATATTTAGAAAGAATAATACTAAAAAGAGAAATATTTTAGACAAAGTGTAGATAATCTACAAATATACAAATCAAATGAAATGAGTATGACAAGAGTGCCACCCATGCTACCTCAGTGGCGTGCACACAATCATGGAGCCATATAAAACACTTCTCTCCAGCCCTTGTCTCTATCTCAATGAATGGCACCATTCAGTTGCCAAGGGTAAAAATGCGGGCACTCTGTAGATTCATTCCCAGACTCAGATGGTCCCTAAGTACTCTCCTCTCTACTTCCTTATCTCTCATAAATGTTCTCTTTCATCATTCTGTTTTTTTCTGTTCAGGGCTTACTTATTTCTTGTTGAACCCTTGCAATACTCCTAGTTGGTCTCCCTGATCACAGAATTTCTCTTTTTGAGTTTTACTCACCATACTCTAGCCTAGTAATCTATCTAAAATGCTTATCTGGGCAGGTAGAGTCATAGATGATGAAGATCAATGGGGGGAGGGGCAGGATAAGTTCTACTAAAGAAATGCTTCTTAGAATATGGAGAGGTAGTGTACCCAAATTTCAGAAGTGTAAGAAATCAGCTCAGTACTGAGAGTGAATAAAAAGGTCAGAATCTAAGGACTAATGATTGAGGAGAGCGTTTAGAATTGCCCCGGGACTGATTTTTTAAAGAAAAATTTTCTATAATACTATGAGATCAAAATAGAAAAAAAATCCTCACATTGAGGCATTCATAATAAGCTGCATAATAGTTTCAGAATCAATGGCTTTAAGAATTATTTTTCTAAATTTCCATCTAACTGATTAGCTACATTTCTGTCCTTTAAATCTACTGCAGTTGGAATTTTGGTCTTGATGACATTGTAAAGATTTTTGCTAAAATTTTGACTACTACTTTTAGATATTTTACCTTTAACTCATTCACCTCACAGATATTGTAATTTGTTATGAAAATTTGTGGTTGTGCAAAGCATGATGTAATAAATAATATATATTTAAGAAAATGACAAAATTTTTTATTTTGGACATTGTTAGTTTAATCTAATTATCTGGTGGATTTTTTTGTCAAAACATTCAGAGTTTTTTTAAAGTTAATAAAGTGTTACAATTGCTAGAATTTTTTTTTTTAATTTTTTGTTATTTATTTTTTTCCCCTAAAGCCCCAGTAGATAGTTGTATGTCACAGCTGCACATCCTCCTGGTTGCTGTATGTGGGATGCGGCCTCAGCATGGCCGGAGAAGTGGTGCGTTGGTGCGCGCCCGGAATCCGAACCCGGGCCGCCAGCAGTGGAGCACGTGCACTTAACCGCTAAGCCACGGGGCCAGCCCTGCTAGAATTTTTTAAAACACAATGGTCTCTCTCTAAAGTTTCCTAACATTTTTAACTTTGGATAGACATTCTCACTCTCTAACATGAGGTCATCAATGCCTTGGTGACATCTTCTCATGAGTTTCAGAATGCATTCATATTAAACAGAATCCATTGGCCACTTGAAAATATCTCTTCATATCCAAAAAGTAGTTGGCACAGTAACTGGTTTAAAAATTTTCAACAAAATGATTCACTTGTCCAGTATGTTGCTGCAGAATGACTTGCGGTTAGCTTGAAGTTTTTACAGGCTGCCAACTTCAGATCTTCCCTACAGGCCTCCAGCCTTTCCGCTCTGAAAATTTACTTTTGTGGTCAAACCATTTTTCCTTTGAGGTAGATGTGGCTTCCACTGAATGCAATAATGCCTCCTTTTGTACCATGGTCTCATTCAGAATGTAAACACCAGTCCCACCTCAGAAGGAACTTGAGGGATAGGTTGTGTTCTGGGGTACCACATAAGGGTGATGTATATGCTATCAAGCACTCCAGGCTTCTATGTGGTCAGCCTTCAGCCCTGTCATAATTCTCTAGGGTAGCCCTCGGTGCATGTCAGTCAGAGCAGGGACAGCTTTCACTGGTCTCGTCTCCGAGTGCTATTCACTCTCATTGGCTCTGTCCTCCTAAGACCCAATCAGTATGATTAAAGAACATTTTTTTTTTAATAATATGCAGCAGGACCAAAGTTCTGGGCAAATGACATCCCCTGGGACAATTTTCAACCAGTAGCTAGTAGTAAGTTACTGGATAAATACCCTCAAAGAATCAAGATGTTTTCTCTATTCCTCAGGTATAGGTTTTCGTCTCCACTTTTCTCTGTATATCTCTTAACTTTGCTTCTCTCTGCTGAACGGATTTCTCAGTTTTACAAGATTACTCTTTCTCTTCCATAACTTTATCTATGTAAACATACACACACAGGATTCCATATAGGCATAGCGTTGACTTTATCCCTGTTTCTCCATGACCATTAGATTCTAGTGCCTTCCACATTCTAACTGGCTAAATGGCTCAGACAGAGTGTCTGAATTATAGATTTTCAAGATAATTCAACTTAGCCTATGAATTAATTCATTGGCAGTGCAGTATCCATCTAGATCCAAACATCCAAGGCCTGGAAGTTGTGGTGCCGTAATATGATCATAGCAAATATCTTTCTCTCAATGAGATTGAGGAAATAGTATTCTTAGAAACCGATTGGATTGAGGCAATAATTAGAATAGCTAATAAACTCATGGAGAAATAATCTTCAATGGGTATACTTAGGCTTTCCCCAACCAGCGTCTTGATGCTACTGAAAAGGCTGAGTCATCAGGTTAAAGCATTTATATGTACAAGGTATGAATTTTCATCCAAAATGTGCAAGAAATAACAAATTTCTTTATTATTCTCTAATAACATCCTCTTCAGCAAACACATAGACACACACAGTCTGCTAAAATCATAAAAATGTTTAATCTCATTTCTTTCTAACAATTTCCTGACAATCTTATATTTATGTTAACATCCCACCAGAGAAATATTTATTTTTCTCTTTCCATGGCCTGTACCTAGCTCAAGATTTCTGCTGTTTCCATCCTAACCTTGGGGCATAGGAATCTTTTCCAAACCTAAGAATCCCAATGGCTAAAATCTCATCTCCTTAGAAGTGCAAAAATCCATTTCTTTTTAGGATTTGTCTCCTATATAGAGCATTGCTGGGGTTAAAACCAACATCCAAGCTGCCCTGGAATGCACCGAGCTACTTACATTCCCCAGCTCAAGGATTTTAACAGAGAGAGATGAGTGAGGCACTCGCCTTGGGCACAAAATTTAAGGGGACACCAAAAATCTCATTAATCAAGATTAATAATATTGAATGCAGCTTTTAAAAATCAAAATTAATGTAAAAATGCATATCAAAGTAAAAATTTTAAATGAAGACAGGATAAGTATTACTGATTTTTCCTTTTGCCACAGGTTTCAATACGACTCAGAATAGTGCAGTTGGCCACATCCCTTCCCTAAGTCAATGAAGCACTGAACACGCTATTTATTTACACGGAGGAGAAAGGAAAGAAGGAACTACGTATGTTAACTCTCAAAATATTTTCCAGCGAAATATGGAGGAGTTGCTCTTTGGATAATAATCTGTCAAGAACAGCAGCCTCAATGCACATATTTGGAATATAATTCTCTTGTAATTCCCTGTTAGGGTGAATCACTTGCTAAAATATCTAATACCAACTGTTGAAGCCTGATGAGAAGCTTGAAACCTCACATTCTTTGTGTTTATGATGCCTCAGGTAGACTTAGAACATGGGTGGCTTAGAAATAGACTCCTATACCATTGGAGCCTAGAAAGATGTCCGCTGTTCCCAACTCTGTGGTAGAAGGTGGGGGTTAGCAAGCTGACCCATGTACTTTTTTGCTGAGCAATGAGGGGAGAGTCACATCATGTGTCTTTTGGACATCCCAGCTTTTCTTCACCCTAGCAGCCCTTGCAGGAAGATACAAAAAGAGCTAAGGGTGACCTTCAAAAACTTCCAAAGAATAGAGCGGGGTCCCTCCTCAAGCCTCAACAAAGTTGTTCCAGCTTTCTACACTATTTGGCATTGTTTCCTAGATTTGTCATCAAACAAACTAATAAATAATCAATCAAAGAACCCTTCCCTATCTTACACCCTATGAAAATGACTGAGTTTTCAATTTCTAAAAATAATTTGGTGCTGTTTATTTACTCTGCATTTTTTTCTGGATTTTCATTTTCTTATCGTTGAGGAACTGATGGTAGCTAAAATAATCTAGTACCTTGCTATTCAAAATGTGGTTATGAGACCAGAGGAATCAGTATTAACTATTAGAAATGTGGAATCTCAGACTCTTTTCCACTCCTAGTGAACCAGAATTTGCATTTAACGAGAAACCCAGATGATTCATATGCACATAAAAGTCTGAGAAATGCTGATACAATGCAGACTGTTTTTCTTTTTCTCCAGTTTATATTTATCTTGTTCTACATTCTCTAGTGTGTGCTTTGATGCCCAATTCTTGCTTTCAGTTTCTTATTCTTTTCTCCACATCTCCTTGATTTTGTTCTAAGTAGAATATTTTAAAACAGATTTTCAGCATTTAAGTTCTACAGAATACTATCTCCCCGCTCCACTCCACTCTGCAAAGTGCTTTTTAGATAATAGGACTAAATTTTAGCCATTTCTGTAACTAATTGCTCCAGAATTTGCAGACTCTTTGTGGGCTCATGCATTTTTCTGTGGGTGCTGTGATGAGGGAAGGTGTTTTGTTACCCCCGGGGGAAATTATTTTGCACATGGAGCACAAGCTGTTAAGAATCCTGCACCAGGTAGAAGCAATGATGTGCTGGATCCGGTTCACACTGGCTCAAGACAGCCAATTTTATCCATCTTTTCTCAATGCCAAGTTCCTTGACATCCTTATGGTAGCTTGAAATTACACATGGTGGAGGTATTTACAATTTATACCACGTAAATTGGCAATGCTACAAATCAGAGCTTTTTTTTTTTTTGGCATATATTGCTGGAATATAAACATCCCAAGTTCTCCTAAGCTGTAATAATAAACATTCTCCTTGCAACAGTAGTTTATCCCATTCTCATTGATTTGTTTCCATTATAGTATTGCTTGGAATTAATCTACAAAGGTAAAGGAAGATTTCAAAATTATAATCTCAAACAATAGCATATGGTAGATAGGTAGATGTTAAAAAAAAAAAGAGTTTTGGACGTGATAAGTAGATTGCCCCAAATAATGTAATTAATAAGTAGTGAAATATATAATGGCATATTTATATTTTTTTGGCTAAACCTCTTGGTTTTTTTTTTTTTTACATAAGTCAAGATATGACTTGAGACACACCCATAAGGACTTTGATATTTGTGAGTAGCTTGCCAACCTGTTCATGACGCGGAAAAATATTTACCAGGATGAGTTCCTCAGCAATAAAAATAAAACAAGAGCTAAGACTTCAAGAGTAATCACTATGAGCCAGGTGTTAGTTTAAACACGTCGCAGGTGTTAATTCATTTAACCCTCATGAAAATCCAAAAAGGTGAATGCCTGCATTTTACAAGGGGAGGTAAGAAAATTGACCAAGGCCTGACAAGCAGTAAGTGGTTGATTTGGGATTTGAACCCAGGTCATATCACGATACTGCCTTCCGAAACAGATGCTTGGTTGGAGAGATCACCAGGCCCAGCTCCACATTGTTACAATCAGGGTGGCCGAACATTTTAGGTAAATGAGGTTTCGAGATGGCTTCTCTTCATAAGACTTCCACAGTTTTGGCTTGTAAAAGGTAAATTTTCTTATAGTTATGTTATAGTCTATTAGACTTCTTCATCTTTTTTCCCCTTTCCAAGACCAAAATTTCTCCTAATCCCTAGCTTGAATATTTCCTTGTCTAGTTTCATGTCATGCAAAAATATTTTCTTAAATTTTTTGATTTTGGAATAAAAACATGTCCGTTAGTCACATAATTACTAATAATAACTTTAATTTTATAGAATAAATTCTCTTCACTTTTTTTCAGTAAAGCCTCATCCAGCAGAACATTTGTCTTGAGAAATGTAAGGACACTTCAATATTAGGCCATATGTAGCCAGAAATAAATTCTGAAGAAAGAAAGGCAATATACGTATATTATCCTGCAAGAAAACAGTCCATTAACTATAGACAGCTGACCTTCATTGTGTACAAAGTGATTTATACTGTAGGCTGTTTTTGCAAAAGAAATTCTGGGAGAGTCAACAGTTGTCTAGATCTTGGCAGTGATTTGGAGTCATTTTGTAATTGAGCATTTGATTTATGAAGTCAATAACATCAACAATGCATTGTGATTTTAACTTAATTGGATGCAATTAGACTGAGGTGTTCTTTTCATAAAATTAAAGATTTGAAGCAGAGCAATATCAAAGCCAGTGTTCTTTGCTTTACTAGATGAAACAAACCAAGTTTTTATGTACTGTTGGAATTTCTACATATTTATGGAGATAAATGCTAGGAAATGGTTCATATTCTCCTTGATTTTTCCCTCTCAGGATTTACAAAAAAAAAATGTATGTATACATATATACATACCATATATATACATATATACATATATATATACATATGTATATATAACCTGAGAATTCAGTTTTCATTCATTCATTCATTTAACAAATACATTTTGAGGACCACTAAGTGCCAGGCACCGGTCTAGGGTCTAGGGATACCCTGGTGAACATTCATGGACTCTTGACATTTGAAGAAGATCGAAAATAAAAGTACAGATTAATATAATATAACAGAATATATTCTACATATAGTCTCTCTATGTATATACTATATATACTTCTATATGCACACACTATACATATAGTATATATTCTATCTATAGTCCCTGCTTTGGGACTCCACGGTGAAGGAGTATAGGAATAAAGAGAAAATTCAAGTGGAAAATGCTGGAAGGGAAAGAGTCAAATTTCAGTTAAAATTAGGAGATAAAATAAATGTGTTTGTGAAGAAGTAAATAGAATTGAGATATTTGTTTATCAAGGAAGAAGGTTTCCGTAAAGAACAATGACCGCATTCCAGCATAAAATAAACAAAGGACTACAGGATGAGGGGCAAGCAAGCAGAGAGCATTAGGGGGTTGAGTGCTACAGAGGAAAAAAAATCACCAGAGGGATGGGACTTGTAGGTGACTTAATATAATTCTCACAATAACTGTACCAATAGACAATAGTGTTACCACACCAGGTCCATTTTTGCCCACTGCCCAGAAAGCCGAACACCGAGATGACGAGATTGCAGCAGACAGAGAGGCTTTATTAATCTCAAGGCATCCAAGTTAGGAAATGGGAGAATGAATCTCAAATTTGCTTCCCTAAAAATAGGGACTCAGGGATATTTATGGGGTAGGGAGCAAGGAATGATTGGAGATGAAATGATTGGAGATGAGGTGACTGATGATCTGTGCAAGCATAGTCAGGCTTCACACCTTTGTAGGACGCATGTTCACAGAATGGCAGCAGTAGCATGCCCTGAGGGTGGGGTTTTAATCTCTTGAGGTCAAAATGTCGCTTATAGGACATATGTCTGTGTGGGCCCAGTTGATGGGTTGGTGGTCTCAACTGGCCTGGAGTGGACAAGGGCTTCCAATTCCTGAAAAAAATGGCTCCAACACCCATTACCATGGTGACCCAGGCTCCAGAGAGATGTTATCTATGGAAATCTATTGGGAGTCAGGTAGCATATTGCCTAAACAGCACAGTTAACAATGAGTAAGTTTATCATGCACATTTAAGTCCTCCCTTCCTTTCTGAGAAGTTTCTAGGTAAAAGTCCATCTCCCTCTTCTTCCTGGTACAGGGAAGGAGATACCTTTACAAATGGAGATTTCCTTTACAAGTGTAAGTGTCTCTTACAAAGGGTAACCAGAACCAAGAATGGGCTAGCAGGGACCCTCCCAGATACCTGGAGGTGTCTATGGTGATGGTCTGTTCTGGGGGCAGGCCTCCCATCCCAAACTCTTCTGGTCAGTTAACGGGGGTTGGGAGTCAAAGTGTCTTTCAGGGAAAGACATATTTTCAGGTGGCCAATTCTGATCCCCCACAGTTACTAGCTGCTTAATCATCAATGGCTAGATGTTTGCCCTAAGATAACACAGGGTCTAGGATTTGACCGACGTCTATGTAATTGTGGGACACAGTAGAGTATAATTTTTATAGGGGTGACTTTAGATTCAAACTAAATTCTGGCTCTACCACTTAACTTGGTATAAAAATTGATCAAGTTTCTTAATTCTCTATACCAAAATTCCATTGCTGTAAAATGGGGAAGAAATAGCACTTACTACAGGAAGCTGTTGTGAGGATTGAATTGGTAATTTATTTTCTTGGCTGAGAAGAATGTCTGGAATATCATAAGGGCTCAACTGAATTTAGCTGATAATCTTTCCATTAATTATAATCTTGGCTGTACCTATGTCTTTTAGTAGCATGAGGAAAGGAATTCATGCCACAGAACAAAATCATGCTCAACTACTAGAGAGGGGCTACTACAGCTGGCTCTGCCTAGATTTTTCTCAGGTGCACGTTTAGGGAGAGCAGTTGCTGATATAGTTTGTCAGAGTCTAAATGAACAGTTACTAGGAGGCAGGTTTACTGTGGATTGGAAGATGAACACCTGTGGGGTCTTCCATTGCATTTCCCCCTTCCAGGTGGTAGGAAGACCAAGGCAAGGCCCAGATCTCTAGGGTAAAAGAACTATCTTAATCTTTTCTCTCTTTCTATATCCCTTTTGCATACCGTTTGATGCATGGCTCTGTAGAACAGGTCATTTTGTCCACAACTCTCTCCCTACTTCCACCCAGTTGAGTTTTGCTTTGTTTACTTTTTTGCCTGTATGCACCAAGACAGTATATTGAAATCATCTGATCTAGATTTGGGCTGAAGAGGAGGCGGACGCTGTGCAGCCAGCTTGGGACCATATATTCCAGCTCAGCCTTGATATAGCAGCTGGTTGTGTCAATTTGACTCCCATCCTAATATTCTTCCCTGTGTGGTGAGTACACTCAGACACTCTATGAGTGGTGGTGAGATGCAGGCAAGGCTTTACTTACCATCCCCAGGCTCTCACTAACATCCTCTAAATGTGACGTATTTCCCCATTTTTGCCTGACCCCATTGAATTTCATTTTTATCTCTTTCAGAGTACCTCAACTAAATAAGCAAATTACTGTTGAAGGGAAAAAAAGTTTTCCAAGAACATTTATGTGTGTGTTGAAATTTTAATTGAACAGACTTCCATTAAAATAATATAGTTCTAAATAAAGAAATCACAGGTTATCATTATTTCTAAGAAAGTTTCAAATATATTTTTATGTTATATAGTAATAAAAGCAAGGAAATGTATTAATTTCTAATTTTAGTGGGAAATTAAAATTTTAAATATCCTAAAGTAATCACTTATTCAACAAAATTATGCATTTCATTGTTTTAATAAATAATAAATATACAGTTGTAATTCATTTATTTTTTTTATTTTTTTTTTTATTGATGTTTTAATGGTTTCTAACATTGTGAAATTTTGGGTTGTACATTTTTGTTTGTCCATCACCCCATATATGACTCCCTTCACCCCTTGTGCCCACCCCCCACCCCCACTTCCCGGGTAACCACAGTCCAGTTTTCTCTGTCCATGTGTTGGTTTATATTCCACATATGAGTGAGATCATACAGTGTTTGTCTTTCTCTTTCTGGCTTATTTCACTTAACATAATACGCTCCAGGCCCATCCATGTTGTTGCAAATGGGACGATTTTGTCTTTTTTTATGGCTGAGTAGTATTCCATTGTATATATATACCACATTTTCTTAATCCAATTGTCAGTCGAGGGACACTTAGGTTGCTTCCACTTCTTGGCTATGGTGAACAATGCTGCAATGAACATAGGGGTGCATAAGCCTCTTTGGATTGTTGATTTCAGGTGCATTGGATAGATTCCCAGTAGTGGGATGGCTGGATCATAGGGCATCTCTATTTTTAATTCTTTGAGGAATCTCCATACCGTTTTCCATAGAGGCTGCACCAATTTGCATTCCCACCAGCTGTGTATGAGGGTTCCTGTTTCTCCACATCCTCTCCAACATTTGTTGTTTTTTGTCTTGGTGATTATAACCATTCTAACGGGCGTGAGGTGGTATCTTAGTGTATTTTAACATATGATTTACTTATCATCATCCAATATGTGTCAGTTTTTAAAAAAATATATAGCTACGGGATTTTTTTTAAGTATCAGATTAGGGAAGTTACATTTGTCTCTAAGTTTTTCTTTGACTTTCTTTTGTCTCCTCAAAGTTTAAAATACAAGCACCCTTTTTATACATCATCGTCAGAAGCAGAACTATTATTATCATTAGCAATTATATTTAAGATAATCTTCAGATCCCACTCTTTTCAATTTGTAACACAAATTCTACCCGTACCCTCCAAATCACCCTTCTTGAGAGAATCTTCTGTAGCTCCGTCTGCCTCAAAAATGTACAGCTCCTTCCTCAGAGCCACTTATGCTAACCAGACTATTAGCACCTGCTGAACCTCCTCTCCATCAGTCATCAATCGTCAGCAATCAGGCAGCTACTTGATAATTAGTCGAGAGAGGAAAAAACACTTCAAAGAACTAAAAATATTTTCCACAGTGACTTTGCGCATAAAATAATTATTTTCCCTCTATTAATCCACTTACATGTCTCTGTGCAATAGGGAACCTTGAAAATGCCATACGCATGCAGGAATATAATTCAATGTCTGATATGCTTGTTTACTCGCAGTTACTAGGAAAGCAATGCATGACAGATGCAGACAATTCTAAGGTATTATATATGTAATTTAATTTTTTCCTTTTATACATATCACTTTTACCACCTTTCTTGATAAAAGAAGAATTTAAGAAACAAAAAAAAGAGACACATAGGCAGAAAGTGGCTAAGAGGTATTCCGTGCTCAGTGCCTAGAATGGCACTAATACAGTTACTTATATTAACTCATTGATTCCTCACAAATATCCTATGAGAAAGGTACTATTTTTATCTCCACTTTACAGAGGAAATCTGAGACAGAGAGAGATTAAGTGACCTGCCCAAGATCATACAACTGATAAGTGGCATGGCTGAGATTCCAACTCAGACAACTTGGCTCCAGATTCCATATTCTTGACCACAGGGTCCAGATAAGATATAAAAATACATGAAATGATAGACACAACAGGCAAATCAATGGCAAAGACAATGTGCCTATTGTTTTGGTGAATATCCACAGTTATAGGCCTTACACATATTTTCACAAAGCATTGTATATGGAGATGACTTCTAACAATAAAATAAAAACAACAACAATAAAGATAATAATACTAAACATAGTAGTAGCCAATAATTATTGAATGTTACTCTGGGCAAGACACTATACACCACAATTCTTTACACATTTCACCTCCCATGACAGGTTATAGGCCCAACTCAGAGGCCAATGCTATATTCTTAATCACTGATCATTACTTACAGGAATAGACGAACTAATTGCCTTTAAGTCATTAATTTTCAAAAATTGCCAAAAGCTAGGTGAAACATTTCAAGTACGACTAGTTAGAATATTATTTCACAATCTTTCATGTTTTTGCTGGAGTTTATCTGTTTCTAATTTGACAATTTGCCCCCCAAAGAGTATCTTTACAGAGTGCCAAAAAGGTACAGAATCTTTATGCTTGACTTTAGTACACACTTCACTAGCAATTTTAATTGCTACATATATCTATGCACATGGAGATATATCAACTCTGCATTTGACAGCTGTAGAATCCATTGCATCTACTGGATGAGATTATATAAAAGTTTGCGTGAGACGTGAATTAGCAAAGATATAATGAATATATGTATTTCACTTCATTGGTTCCCGTGACATTAGAGAAGTAGAGCATGTATTTTAAATATCTACCCTAAGATTTTAATAAACTTAACTCGCCCAGCAGCTGTGCAGGCACGTCTAATGTGGCTATTTGTTTTTGCAACACAGTATCTTTTACTTAGAGACACAAATGAAAGGAAAGCAGAAGCTTGGAAAATGTAGACATGCATTTCACATGTGTATTTCATGAATTATTTCCTACTTTCCTGCAGTTATAGCTTAATTGAGTAATCATTCCATTCTTTGTAAATGAACATACTTTTTATCATATTATTTTGTGACCAGTAATTATTCTTTTATCTAGAAATAAACACAAATACGCTGACAATAAAATAAAATATTGAGATGAGAGAAAGAAGGAATAAACGATGCCATAGCGTGCTGATACCTTTTATTTTTTGAATCACCACTTATTTTTAGAAGAAGAGATTTTGAAAATAAAAGCTCTTGAAATATTTAGGCTTGTAAGTTTTTCTGAGTAGACACCATTTCCAAAAGTAGAACTCAAAAAGGGAAAATATTGGTTATTTTTTGTTTTGTTTTCTGAGATAGGAATCATTTATGTTTTTATCCTTAAATATATGTGTCTATTATTATAATGATCCGGATGCTTATTCTCTTTCCTGATGTATTTACATACAGAGAAGATGCACAATAAAATGTTAAAGCAGGGCTTAAGGAGAAAAGGTGGAAAGAACGGCAGAGGAAGAAAAGCAAGACAGGAGGGGAAAAATATCATGAAGTCTTACAAGTCAAACATTGCACCTCATTCATACACACACACACACACACACACACGAATACCTTATACCTCATTCATATATATATACATATATGAAAACCTTATACCTCATTCATATATATATACATATATGAAAACCTTATACCTCATTCATATATATATGAAACATTATGATTACACTTGAACATGTGTGTGTGTGTGTGGGCATATATATATATATATATATGTATCCACCACATAGACTAGTGTTTGCCAGAAGCTAGGTGTGAGGTGAGTGAGGGCAGAAGGGAGATGGTAGCAACAAAAACAAGGAAAAAAGACTAGTTGTATGCTTTACAAATGGTAACAGTGCATAAAACGTGATTCCATAATTAACAAAAACCCTACCAGATTTGTTACACAGCTAGCTCAGAAATCCAACCAAGTTAAGAAGGAAAGAAAAAAGAAAAACGAAAAAGTAAGAGAAAAGCAGAAGCAGCACAGGTGCAGAAAGCGAGAGCTAGAGAAACGCTAAGATTGGGGTAGAAACAAAAGATACAGATGTTCCGAAAGACAGATGAACCTGGGGGATACAGGAGTAGAATGTCTATACTGAAAGCACATATGCACTTGCGTCTGACAGGTTCATCTCTAAGTGTGTGATGTTTCACGATCTATTTGTCTGAGCATCAGTGCTCAAGTGTAATAATAATAAGCTTGAAATCAACTATATTAATGGGTTATTTTGAGAATTAAATGGTATAAATATACGAGAGTGGCCAGTGCAGAGAATATTTTGAAGATACCTTGTAAAATTATTTCATGTTATTGATTAACAGAAATGGAAGAATAATACCTAAAGCCATATTTAGAGAAAAGATCAGAGAGAAGAAAGAAAATTGAAAGATGAAGACATTAAAAAAAATCAGAGAGTTAGACATATGTGTAAAAAGAGACAAATTTAATTTTAACTCAAGGGATATAGTCTTCAAATCACAGAAAATTAGTATCATTTAACTTTGTGGATGTTATCTCAGAAAGTGCCAATTATCCTGACTGGGTTTGGGGAATACAGAATCTTAATGTTTGTTACAGCTCTGAAAGGCCAAGATAAAAGTAATTTTCATTTTATTCCCTTTAGTTAAAGGAAATAGGGTCTCAGAATAAACAAAAAATCTTTGCAAGAATTTGCCAGTGAAAGTTTCTGTTCTCACATCTGTGGCCAGGAGTAGTTGCCCATTCAGAAAATTTATCTTTTTCTTCTTGTCAATGGAAAAATACTAACATTCTCTGCTTTGAGAATTAGAATGTGTGCTTTAAGTTTTCTCCAAAAATGAAAATAGAGTTGCAAAGAGAAGCCTTCAAGCTACTTCCACCAAAAGCTTTTAAAGTCATTTTTCATTTGCACAGTTATCAATTGAGATCTCATTTTTTAATTTTTCTCTTACAGATTGGGTTAAATTAAGTGGAGAGCTGAATTGAGTTCAGCATTCACAAGTTCTCCTCCCTCCATTTTAAAAGTTTGAAATTTTAGTCTTTTTTGAGATGTTTGATATTTTTTGAATTGATCATTAGTTCAAATATAATCTCCAAATTTTGAGCCAGAAACCATATAAATAAATTAATTAAAAAGTAAAGGAAATTCTTAAATGGTGTCAAGTATTGAATAGATGATGAATAAACTTGCTTTGATGATATCTATTGAAATATCCTATAAATGTGGAATCATAGGCATTTTGACCCACAAAAGATTGCATTTAAGTATATGAGTGAGCATATAGAACCTAATTAAGAATTGACTTCATTAAAGAAAGGTGATAATTTTTTGAGAGGCATTTTGATTTAGCTATTCAATTATAAGCTAGAGTTGTGCTTTTATCAGAACCCTTTTTTCAGGTGGTATAAAAGTGTTAGATGAAGGGAGTAGCAAGTATTCACCCAGATTATTCTTGCAAATGATGCATATATTAATTATCCAAACTGAATGACATGGATAACTCATTTCATTTTTCTATTCAATATGCATGTTTTTCAAAATGCTTCAGTTGTACTTGGTATTTGGCAATAACACCCAATCATTAATTATTTCCTGAAAGGTTCATTTTATTTATATGCAAGTTGACTGCATGTAAACATTCAAAATATCCCAACTCTTGTAACTAATATCTGCCTAGTGCTTCCGTGGTTTTAAATTGCTTTAGCATACATTATTCATTTGCACATCTCAGCGAAACTATGAGATAAATATTAATAATCCTTTTTTGGATAAAACTTTATATCAGAATAACTTTAAGGGACTTTCTCAGAAACTAGGTAGAGGGACAAGGACTTACCCCATTCACAATATAAAATCCTATTATTTCCAGTATTCTATGCTTTTTGATATAGTGATTTAGATCATAGATTCTGGAACCTTATCATCTGGCTTCAAATTCTTCCTTCTTGACATTGAGCAAGTTAATTAATTTCTCTGGGTCTTAGTTTCCTCATCTGCAACATAGAAATGATAATAATAGCATATCCTGACAGGGCTAGCTATAAAATTTGCAGGATCCTTTACAGAACGAAAATGCACAGGCTTGTGTTCAACAAACAGGAAAAGAAGTGTCATTGAAAGTATTAAAATATAATGGTTTCTCCTTTTAGTCTTTCCCTTTGACTGGTCGTGATGTTTTTCATTTCCTACTTATCATTGTAAGGAAAGAAAAATTAAAATTTCAGATTATTAGCACAAACTATATCATTCATCTTTATATTAAGCAATGCCAGTTTTAAATACAAATAGGATTTATCAATTTATCCTGTATGTGGAATCACTGATATTACACAATTGTTATTTCATAGCTCATATAGGCATATGTATTTTGCTCTTATCAGAAGAGTGAGAACACTGCACAAAACCAACTCACCTGTGTTTATTTTACTTCTTGATACTTCTGCAATGGTTCTACCAACACTCTCTAGCTATAGCCTACTGATAAGAAAGGACTAAAGGAAAAATGATTTGCCCTTTTTCTTTCTATGCTACTCTTTTATCATAAACGTTTAATTAATACAGAGAAGTGATATCAGTAAGAAAGAATATGATAGGGTTCTGATATAAGCAAAAAATTTTTTTATATTTTTATGTATGTAGGGAAGCTATTCTGTTTTGAACCTGATTTGCCCTGAACTTTATTTGAGCCAAAGCCTGACTTACAGCCTGTCAATCATACCTTGTACATCTGCTTTAACCTAAGGTAAAGGAAGTATTCTTTGAAAATAGGGATCGATGCCTCCCTTCCTATGGCACCAAGAACAGATTGAACCTCTATGCATGTGGTGATCCGTAACGAACATCTCCTTGACGCTTGAAGGAATGTCCTCCGTCATGCTTGATGAATATATCTTTGTGTTGAAATGATATATAACCGTGCTGGAAATTGCTTTTCTCTGGAGTGCTTTCTTTCCTTGCGAAGGCAGTGACTCCCAGGCTATAGTCCTCAGTAAGGCTTGAATAAAAATCTCTTCTTTTTTTTGCAATAGAATGATTATTGATTATTTGTGTCAACAGTTTCTTGGCTGTTCAAGTTTCTTGGAATGCCATTGTCTTCTCTCTGTGTTCAAAATAAGTTTTGGTTTGAAGAGAAAACACGGCCCTTGGAGCTATCAGTGCCTCTTCTCACTCAGTGGTTGCTGTAACATGCTTATCTTGTACTTGCTTTCAGTCTCCTTGACCTCCCATGCTATTGTGGGTCTGCTGGAATTCTATACTCTTGGGAAGTTGTGAATGGTGTGTGCAAATAAGGTGGCAAGGAATGGGGCATGTATATTGCATGTACCTCCTTGGCTCTTGTGCATGCTTCACTGTCCCATCAGACTTCACTTAAAAACACATGTTCATTGATAAAATTATTTAGAATATTGAAATAGTGACCACAGATCATTAAACCAAGCACAGACCCTTCTGAGTGTAAAGCTCTGTGCAACTGCACAGGTTACACATTCATGAAGCTGGCCCTGTCTGCCTTGAAGTGTCGTTGGAAGGAATTCATGAGTTAATACATGTAGATTATCTAGAAGAGTTCTTCATGCTTGGTCAACACTTGCCAAATGTTAACCTATATTATTAAGTAAACAGAGGTAAACTGTGACTCTATTATATTAAGGAGACCTAAATTAATTAATAAATTTATATTATCTGGAGAACCTCAGATGAGATAGGTGACCCCCAATTGCACATACAATAAAAAATAACAGGCCTACGTAAAAGGTACAGGAGCTACTGAATCAGGAATCCATTCAGGGTTCAGCCAACATATTTGGCAACACTAAAAGAGCAGCAGGGCCTCTTTAAGAAAATGTTCTAGATTAGAGTAAAAGAGTCTAGCATGGAGGTTGAAAGCACTTGCTTAGGAGTTAGACAAACCTATGTTCTTAATCTGCCTAATCTTGGTTACATCCTGTGTAATCTTGGACCTCAGTTTCATCAGCTGTAAAATGCTAATAATAATCAAACGGATGTAAAATTTGTTTTGAGAATGAAATCAGGTAATACATATAAACCATTTATTCAGTTACTGATATTATCATCATCATCATTGTCATCATTATATTTAAAGTCTGATAATTTAACTAGCATAGACACCATAAAAGGCATTGTACTGAGAGAAAATAGCAATTAAAAATATATAAATACATACAGGGATATAAATTTTTAATTTATTTTTGTCTTTGATTCAAAAAATTTGCTAACTACAAGGAGACAAGCAATAAATGCAACTACATGGCTTCCAAGATCCCTAAGCCCCCACATTCTCTTTCTGAGCAGTGCCCACACTGTGCTGGCTTTGTCACAGCAGCACAGCCAACTCAGTGCCATTGTAATGCAAAGCTATATCCTGCTCTCAAGACTTCATGAATTAGCAATAAAGGTAATTTATGCTCCGTACATTATAGCAAGTTCTAGGAAAAGAACTTAAAAAAAAATCCTTTGATTTCGTATATCTCTTTTAGAATACATATCATCTAATCTAAATTCATTGATAATATTTTAACTATTCCTCCAAAAGAGAGAGAACACATTAAAGTGTTCAAATTATTTGACTTGTTTTTTGCTTATTCTCAAAATTCTTTTGGGGCGTTTTGTGTGCAATGCCATGTTCTCGTTTTCTTTTATTCACCAGTCATACACATTATTTCTCTACTTCGAACCTAGATCTGTATTTTGGTATTCTACTCAGGAACTTTCCATTTGATCTGCTTTCTTTCAATCTTTCACTCAATCAAGTAATGTTCTCATTTTGAAATGCTAACGTTCAGCTTTATACAGCAGTTAGCTGAGAACCTGTGACAATTCCATTTAGCCTATGGTAAATATTCTAGGGGTTTTTTTAAAGGTCCTTCACCTTGCGGCTTAATAAAGTCTCAGCTGATACAGAAACAAACACATAATAGTTTAAAATCCTTGTCTGTTTGTTTGTTTTATATTGTTCATCAGCTATTTGCAATCTTTTCCCCTAGATTCCAACAATTTTTATGTACGATCATATTACTATCCCCAAATAAGAACCAATTAAATCGATCAACTAATAAGTATTTTGAATAGTCGATATTTTAACAACTATTTTGTTGAAATAACTTTCTAGGTCCAAGATGGAGTCACTCCAGCTCAGGGTGCCACATTAGCAAATCGAAACTTAGATAACTCTCGTGTCTCTGTAAATGCGCCACAGAAACGCAATCTATCCAGTCAGCCAATCATCAAACGCCAAGCCAACTCTGGGCCTTCTCACGCCAAACAAGGTTGGCTATGTGGCCCCAACCACTCAGATATTTTCTATTTTCTCTTCCTTGCTCTTTATTCTTTATCCTATAGAAGTTTTCCGCCTTCCACCCCATTTTGCAGTTCTCTGAAAGGAGACTGTCCACTTCATGAAGTGTTAAATTAAGTTTATTTGTATCACCTAAAGTGTCATCTTAATTATTTTTTAGCAATTTTAAAATTTATAAACCTATGAAATGTTTAGTGTAGTTATAGGTTTACGTCTATTTATAAGTTTCTTCTCAAGGAGAAGTTGGGAATTTTGCAACACCTATGTCTTTTACTATATCATGGTAGCATTCAGAACGTTTTAATAGAAATGCAGTATTCATAATTCCATCAGGATTTACTTCATTTATTTATTCAAATCTTGTTTCGAGAACATCTTCTGTATGTGAAGTATTTTAGTAGAAACTAGGTGTTTAGCAGTGAACAAATCAGAAACGTTTTTTCCTTTATAGTGCTTATTTAGAATTGACTCATTTGTTTGTTTTATAATCATCTTTTGGTTATTTGAGTTAACTCATTATAAGCCCCTTTATTCAACATTAATCATATAAATCATTTCAAAATATATACATAAACTTTTTTTTTTTGGTAATTCATTTCAACCATAAAATTCATTAGGGCAAAAGTTTCCACTCTCTGTCCCAAGACTGGTGCTAAAACTGTACATTTTAGAAACCAGTAACAAAAGAAAAAAAAAAAAAAAGAACACTGCCCAACATTTAATGTATTTAATTTAAACTTCTTATTCTTAATTGTGTGTAGTCTATTTCACATTTCCTTATTAAAATATCTTTCCTTTTATGGAATGGATAGTGATATACATAGTATGTTTGCCTATGTATAAATTAAACATATCGTTACTCCTTTAAGAAAAATAATTTTCCTTGAAATTCACAGCAAATAGGCAGGATAGTAGTTATTTCGCTAAGAATGAAATAAATAGCTCTGTAAGGCAAGAATGAGTTTATAAATTGAATAATTAGCCTCTAGTTTATAGGTATGTTTTGTGTCATTAGTTACGGACAAGTGAGATATTTTGACGTACTTACTCAAATTAATGTTCAAATCCTAATAGCTTAAGTCAGTTTTACTAATACATTTACTCATGCCAATATTCTTTTAAAATAATGATAATGAGGATACCAGCAGGCCAGTCATATTTAATTAGGCATATTGCCCTGATGGTCTACTTGGGAGTTTGAATGCTGGCATGTTTGGTTGGCACCAAACAATATGGAATACAGCCAAGCCCTTTTCATACACATGAAAAGTGTCACATTCATGATCTCTACACCGTCTGTTGGATATTACCGAGACGGAAAATAGAGCAAGGTTAAATGTTTTTCTCTCAAATTAAAAGAACATTAAGCCAAACAAAAGGTCTAATTACTCCCTGAAACTACGTCATTAGAATGATTTATGCAAAAGTACAAAATATTCTATTTCAAGAAAAATGTTGACATATATCACTATGAAAGTTTACCATGATGCCTGCTAATATACTACTATTTTAGAAATTTAAACAATCACCTAAAACTCCTTTTCTCATATAGTTATACTATATTTCTATATTTTTGTGGTTTTAGGAAAATCTTTCTGGCAAGGTTTAGAGTGGTCAGGATAAAGAGTGAAGGGAGACTCCGCTCTAGAACCTGGTCATTATAAACATCATAAATTTCATAAGCAAATCATATGAGAGACCTCCATTTTCTTTTCAAATTCCTTAAACATGTGCTTTTCTCCTGCTTCCAAAGACTTTGATCAGATAAGTTATTATATTAGTAGGACCTCAATTTTTATTTTAAGCCCATTTGCTCACTTCCCCTGAAAAATATCTTATATATTAGCAAACTGGCTTAAGTTTTGCTCCCCAAACATAGCCACACATTTCCCACTTGTACTTGTTTTCCTCCGACTTCTCTTCCAGGTACCACTTCCACAGGGTGGGAAGCAAGGGAATATAGTGGTCCTAGAGGGAGATTCTATTCCTTACAAACTGTGTGGCGTGGCAAAATTGTCTCAGCCTCAGTATCTTTGTCTATAAATTATGATATGAAAGTTACAGTGAAGAATCAGTGAGATAATATAGGTAAATCATATAAAGCAGCTCCTGGCACACAGTAAGCATACCAAAAGTTCAGCAATTACTGTCTATCAGGTTCTTACTTAGGACCAGCCCTGGTGGCCTAGTGGTTAAGTTTCACATGCTCCACTTTGGCGACCTGGGTTCAGTTCCCAGGCGCAGACCTACACCAATTGTCAGCGGCCATGCTGTGGCAGTGGCTCAGCCACATGATCAAAATAGAGGAAGAGTGGCAACAGATGTTAGCTCAGGGTGATTCTTCCTCAGCAAAAAAAAAAAAAAAGATCCTAATTATCCTTCAAGGCCCTCATGAACACTGCTTTCCAGCACTACCCATGATTATTCTTCCTGTGTTCCAAATGTCATTCAGCTTTAACCTCTATAAACCAGACCCCAGAGAGCAACCTTGCCCTTTCTGCCATGTGAAGTGATAGTGAAAATATATAAAAGGAAAAGTTGATAAATTAGATATCATCAAAATTAAAAACAAGCTCTGCAAAAGCCCTTGTGAAGAGAATGAAAATTCAGGCTACAGATTGGGAGAAAATGTTTGCAAATCTCATATCTGACGAAAAGCTGGATTCTAGAATATATAAAGAACTATAAAAACTCAATAGAAAAAAATATCCAATTAGAATGTGGGCACAAAGACACAGACATTTCACTGATGAGGATATGCAGAAGACAAATAAGCACATGAAAATATGTTCAGAATCATTAGCCATCAGGGAAATCCAAACGAAGATCACAATAAAATATCACTACATACCTACGAATAGCTAAAATAATAAATAGTGACAAAATCAAATGTTGGTAGGGATTTGGAGAAAATAAATCACTTATGCATTGCTGGTGGGAGTATAAAATTGGACAGCCACTCTAGAAAATAGTCTGACGTTTTTGTATAAAACTAAAGAAGCAAGTACCATATGACAGAGCAAGTGCACACAATCATTTATCGAAGAAAGTGAAAACTTATGTTCATTCAAAAATCTGTACAAAGGGTCCGACCTGGTGGTGTAGTGGTTAAGTTTGCACACTCCGCTTCAGTGGCCTGGCGTTCGCAGGTTTGGATCCCCAGTGTGGACCTATGCACTGCTTATCAAACCATGCTGTGGCAGCGTCCCACATATAAGATAGAGGATGATGGGTGCAGATGTTAGCCCAGGGCCAGTCTTCCTCAGCAAAAAGAGGAGGATTGTCAACAGATGTTAGCTCAGGGCAAATCTTCCTCACACACACACAAAAAATCTACAAATGAATGTTAACAGCATTATTTGCAATATTTGTTTTATTTGTAACAGCCAAAAATGGGAATCAACCCAGATGTCCTTAAACAGGTGAGTGTTTAAACAAACTGTGGGACATACATAGGATCAAATTGTATGCAGCAGTAAAAAGGAAAGGGCTGTTGATACATGCAATGATTTGTATGCATGTTCAAGGAATTATTCTAAGTGAAAAAAATTGACCTCAATGATATACACCATATCATTCTATTTATATAACAGTTTTTGAAATGACAGAATTTTGTAAATGAAAGAGTAGTGCTTGCCAGAGCTAGGTATGAGGTGAATGAGGGCGGAAGGGAGATGGGTGCAGTGTGAGGTATCTGGTGATGACAGAACTGTTCAGTATCTTGACTATGGTGATATACAGTCACTCACTGCTTAATAATGGGAATACATTTTGGGAAATGTGTCATTAGGTGATTTCGTTGTTGTTTGAACATCATAGAGTATACTTACGTGAACCTAGATGGTACAGCCTACTACACACCTAGACTATATGATACTAATCTTACGAGCCCGCTGTCTTATATGCAGTCCATCATTGACTGAAATGTCATTACACCAGGCATGACTGTATACAGGAACTTACACACATGAGAAATTGTATAGGACCAGATTTACACACACACAAGTACAAGTAAAACTGGAGAAGTCTGAATAGATTTGTGGGTTGTATCAATGTCAGTATAATGTTGCTGATATTCCACAATTACCACCAAATTTTACCATTAGATGAAACTGGGTAAACTGTACCTGGGATGTCTCTATATTATTTCTTATAACTGCCTGTGAATCTACAAGGATCTCAACAAAAATTTTAGTTTAAAAAATTAAAAGCAAATTGTGGAGTCAAAGCACTATATTTAAAAAGTGGCTTGGAATTCAAATATTTATTCTTAAGACTTTTAGGTAAAGATTATTCCTAGAAGGTGATAGAATATTGTATTTTGCTATGATTTACATAATTATATTAGAAATGCCTTAACATTTACCTCATTAAGGATAATTCCTATAGTGAAGTATAGATTATAATCATTAATGATTTTCTGCATTCCATGAGTTCCCTGATATGCATTAGCTCAAACTAGTTGTGGAATTTTATTTTCCTGATTTCAACAAGCAACATGGCATGTTTGCAAATTAGTGCAAAATGTATTTATCAATGAAAACATGTAAAGTTAATTGATTTTTCACAAAAGAGACAGAGAGAGAGAACACAATTTGATTTACCTTAATTTCTAATTTTGCCTCTTGCAAAATGTGACTCAGGAATCTAAGACTATTTTATATAATTAGTATTTTTGCAATTTTTTATCTGACGAAATTAAAACATCATTTAATAAACACTGAAGACTATAGTATAATGGCCCTCAAAGGTTATCATAGGGAAAATCTATAAGCTGAATTTACCAATGATATACAGCACTGGTACAACCACTTTATAAATTTGAACTACTGGTAAGAACATTCGGTATGATATACATATATTTACATATGTACAGATGCATATATATATTCTTGTTTCTTTGGAAAGTTATTCTGATGTTCCACCTAAATTCCCAGCTTCTTAATAGAGGGTTTAAAAATAAATGTAGCCCTGGGTCCTTTAGCCTCTTTATATATATATTCATTTTTCCCTTTTTAACCTTTGTACTTAATCAATTTTGTGTTTTTCTACTCACAGCTCCTAGTTTGTTCCCTTAGTGTGGTGACAGAATTTAAGTGTTATATTCTCTTTACAGTCTCAGTTGCATTCATAGAGCATATTGCTGAGTGATCAGAATATACTGAAACAGAAAAAAAAAGCCATTTGTTGCAAAATTCTGTGATGATGTTTTGTTCTGCCTACAAAGAGCTGCTTTGATAAACTCTTTTGCAGAGCTTTTGAACTTACTTATTTTCCTTTGGAGTCCTGAGTTCAACTCTGAGGGACTCTAAACTAAAAGGAAGAGTCAAACAAATTAAAATGGAACTGGTCATGTACCATGAAAAGAAATGTTGAAGGTACTGACAGTGTTTTACCCAATGGAGAGAAAGCATCGTGGAGGGTGACCATCCATCCCAGTTCCCTTGGTATAGTCCAAATTTATACCTGTTATCATAGTATCACCTTAGTACTACTCTTTTTGCTTACAAAAGTGTCTCAGTCTTGACAACAGATGATATGGCAACCCTACTTATGAGGTACATAATAACTGCCTCTAGTTGCTTGAAAGATTGTCATATGGAGAAGGCGTAAGTCTAAATTTGCATAAGCCAGGGATAGAAATAGTTCAATGAGTAGAAGCTTTAAGAACTCACCTTTTGGATCAGTGTAAGAAGGATTAAAGAAGGATTAAAATTTGGAAATTGCCTTCCTCAAAAGAGAAGAAACTACTGTCACTGGTAGTATTTAAATATAGAAGAATGACAACTTATCAGGTTTTGTCAAGGAATTTCAAGCATCAGATGAATGAGTGGATTAAAAGGTATTTGTTTCCTTACAAATTTTACAGTCTCTGAATAATAAATATAAGAAAAATAAGAATAATGCTATTTATTGAATGCTGTTATCTAATTCTTTCTTGTATTTTAACAATTATTTCCCTAAATTTATGAGAGACATTATCATTATCTACTCTTTCTCCCATTTTTAATGAAGAAACTGAAGTTTAGTGTGGTTAAGTAACTTGCCCAAAGTCACTGTCAATTTCGTAGCAGTATTGTATTCAAATTCTGGCATTCTGGTTCTCAGAACTCTACTATTGACCATGTTTATAGTCATTAATATGATCAAAATAATAACACATATTTATTATATTAATACTCTTTATTGAGTGCTCACTATATCCAGGTACTCTGGTAAACACTTTTCACATCTTCTTCTTACAGGAAACATTGAAGTATTGGTCAGGACTCTCTTGCATGCAGATGATGAAATTCAGTTCAATTTGGTTTAAAATTCCACGTGTGTAGCTCACGACTGAAAGCCCAGGTATGATGCTAGCCTTAAAACTATTGGATCCAACTGCTTATCACATACCCATATTTCCCTTCTCATCGCTAGGCTCTGTTTGACTCTGTATTGGCTTAATTCTTAGGTAGAGTTTCTCCATGTATGGCAGAAGAGCTGTGACAATTCTTGGTTTATGTCGTCCTACAGGGAACAATATCAGGAAAGGACACAGACTGTCCCTGCTGTGGGTTAGCATTTACTCCTGGACAATTGCTGTGCAGGTTTGTAGGGTAATCTGATTGGCTGGCCAGGACCATGACCACCATTCAAGGGTGTTGAGGGCACATAACTGACAAGTCCGCTAGAATCCCATGGATGCAATTCCTAAAAGGAAATAAAGAATGTCGTTATCAGAAGGGAAAGATATGTTAGATTGGCCAAAAAATATATATCACATAAACATTAGGTGGAAAAATAATTATCACACCTGTTGTATTGGCCTTAAGTTGTTTGCCCCATGCAATGATGAATTTCAAACCTAGTGTTTTATAGATTTCGTAATTCCTGTATCCACCTTGTATCCAGCAAGACAGATTTTTTTTTAATATGTATAAGTTCTAGCTAAATTTCTTGCACATAAATTTCTCTATTTTTCCTATTATACATTTACAAAGTTGTTATATTAATGGAAATAAAATACTCTACATTCAAATTACTTAAATGGATAATTTACTTCCCAAATCTTTAGCTCTAAAAATAAGGGAATAGAGTAATTCAGATTAATTGAGCAACCCCCTTCCCAAAACAAAACAAAACATAACAAAAAATCCACAATGTCTGGAATACAAATTAATTTAATTTTTGAGGATGGCAACAGTTATAGCTGGTCAAATAATTGATAATTAATCAATTTTTTATATGCCATGTAAATAGTTTAGAAGCATACATTGTTCTCAAACTGTACACTTATTTGAATTCTTCTTGTTCATTAGCATACTGAACAAATATCTTTTATACGGTCTCTCTTATTTTGAGTAAGCATTTGCAAAATATTGTTTTCATTTTTATCAAGCAAACAATGGCCTTCGTATTTCTAATCATTTTTGAAAGTCTTTGGAAATGATTCATTCTTCCTTTACTAAAATATAAACTGAAAATTTACTTGAAGTATGGGGAGATTTTGGGAGTGAAAGGCAAGTAAATCCCTTCCAAAGGAATTTAATTCCTTCTCCTTTCTAGGAGAGAAATCTTGTCCTAATTCTAACACTGTTCTGTTAAATCTAGTAAAAGGAAAATTAAGATTGTAACCTGAAGGCAGAAAGTGGTTCATTCATACGTATATAGATATAGTATTGGATAGGGAGTTTTGAGGTCAATATCTCAAGAAAAGGACAATAGACACCATGATTTAATTTCCAGAACATACCTTTGAAGGTGACAATAATCTTGTCTGACTGTCCTTGGCACAAAAAGAGAATAAATTAATTGATGAAAAAGTTGAACAGTAAGAGAAGCAAAAGTAAAACATCGACATGCTAAACCTAGAATGAAAAATTCAGTGTAAATCTGAAGTTACGCACTGTTCAACATATAGAATCTACATTTGATTGACTTTCAAGTCACTTCCAGTGAAATTCTTGGGACTAATGGATCTTATCTTCTTTATGAATAAAATGCATAGATGTAGATATAGATTAAGTAAATCTTTCTGGACTATTATGTACCTGAAAAAAGCTTCAAATGGAAAATCTTTCAAAACAAATAATTTGGTGCAAAAACCACAGACATAATCAAAGACATCCCTTTTTTGTTAGAAATTAATTAATTTCCTATTGATTCAGTATTTTTAGAGCAAGTCACCTTAGTTAAAAACATGAGAACAGAACCTTATTCTGTCCCTCTGGAAATGTATTGTAGCATTGTAATACATTTTTACGTATGTATTTTATGATTTTAATGCTCACCTTTATACAATGTGGTTACACAATGTGTGTGGCTCACACGATCACTGCATAACACTCAAGACTGCCTCTTCAATACCCCCGAGGATGAATTGTGTATAGTTTTGACACTCTATTTCAAGAAAATGTAGAGGATCTTGAGCGCATTCAAGAACAAAATCTGTAGCAGTGAGGATCAGTTTCAGGCTCAAATTCTAAAAGGTAACAGCAATATAAAAAAAATCAAGGGATATGAAGTTGAGTGGTAAATAAATTTGAGGAGTTTGAAGTTGCTTTATCTAGAAAAGAGAAAGTGCACAGTGATTCTTTGCAACATCACTATTTGGATTTCTATCAAATTCCTGACGTCTTTCATTCTAAAAGTTGATTTCATTTATTCACTCATATCTTCTCCCAAGCATCTCAGTAGACAATCTTGCATCCTATATTTTTCTCTATATGGATGTGCAGCTTACTGGAAGAAGCATCAGTTTTCTTTTCCAAAGGTAATACCTCTACCCATGCTCTTAAATCCATCATCAGCTGTTTCCCCCTAAAGATAACACTTTATTTTCCATCAAGTGCTATTTTAATTTTGAATTTTTATTTTAAATGATTATATTTTATCCAAAGGTCTTTATCTTCTGTGACATCCATTAATGCAGCCACCTGATTTTTCCAAGTTAACAATAACACACTAGTTTTATTCTTGCAGTTTGCATGAAACTATCAAACTTTCTTTTTCAAAGACAACATACGCAGGGGTATTCATTACTCCACCAAAATAGATCTGATATTTTGGTACCCACAATTCTCCATCTGTATGCCAGATGCTTGAAACCACGTGGCACTGCTCATATTTAAACAAATAAATGCGAAATATACAAGATGGGTAAAGGGTAGTGTTAATGTTTTACACGTGTGCCACCAATATTCAGTACTATATTAATCTCCCCTGATATTTTAAATATCATTTGAAAAAGGAATGCTGTAATACCAGAGAATAGATACAGAAAATGAATCAACATATTTAACTACTCAGTACTAACCTCACACATAATAACATTGGAAGTCTTTTTAAAGCAAAGAACAGATACTTGATGTTGACACGAAACACAAAATGTAAAAGGTCATTGAATGGTAACATGTTTTATATGAAGAATTACCTTCTTGATCTCAATGAGATTTTTATATTGTTATTTATTGGAATATGTTAAATTTGATAAAAGAAACATTTTTATTAATTCAATTTTAAAATTTGCTATGAGAACAAAATCTTAAATCAAATCTATATAGGTGTAGGTTGATGCAATTTAAAACCATTATAAATATATATCTTTGTATATTTTTTTAATCATTTTGTTCCATTTGAATGCTGAAATTTTCTTATGTCCTCTTTGTTGATATCCGATAGAAAGCATAGTTCTTAGGCTAGGTTATTTATCCTATATATTTTATGTACACTTTTACTGTTAATTATTTTTTTCTTTATTACATCAAAATTCCACTATTTAAGTAACTTCTTAAATGGTTTCCTTCTGTATAGATTTCTTCCTTTTAGAAAATTCCTCTAGGATACTCGTTTATCCTAAAATATTACTGTTGTTTCTTGCCTCTTGTTTTAATTAACCTTCAGTGGTTTCCTGTTTTCTAGTGACAAAACTCAAAACAGTTTAGCCTAGCTTCCATATTGCCCCAGATTATGGACAACAAAGTTTCCTAATCCTATTTCTTACCATATTCTCCAATCACAGGCTACTCAATACGTTTAAGATTTCTCTTGCTCCTTATTTTGCTTTCGGCTTTCAAAAGCATGGAAGACACCCTCACCTGTCCTCTCAGGCAACACTAAACTTCTCTGATGTTTATCAATGTTCAACCAGTGTTCATCAATATTCAAGTTTAAAGTGGTTAAGTTAAAAAAATGAAGACAAGTTTATTGGTTATTCCCTCTTTTTATACGGAAAAGCCATATACACATATATGGAAAAGTTATGCACACAAAAGCACATATGCATGGAAGAAATATGCACAAATCTAGGGATCTCCAGCTAAAATAGTGATAGGTGGATGTTACATTTTAAATAATGTTGCCAGTCTTCTTTACTAGTTATATAGTATACAATCAGAGATTAAAAGAGAATATATGAAAATATAGAGAAACTGAAAACCTGTGAAAGAGTCTTGCAAAAACACCTAACCCTTTACCGCTGTAATTAATTCAGTAATTAGTTATGTGCTTTACAGGAAAATCTGTGTTCTTGAAAGTTATTTTTGTTCTTGAACTGTAATTTAAATCCTCTCTTGTTTACTTTTTCATGTACAAATCTAGTCTCCCCAACTAGGTTGTTAGGTCCTTGGAGAAGTTCACTTTAAAAATAACTCGTGGATTACCCTATATAGAGTAGGGACTCAATAAATACTTTTTATTTGATGCAGTTCAACCTTGTCATTATTTTCTATGAGGATTCAACTAATAATATATTTAGAGTTTATTGTTCTACCTTTTAATGTATTGGACATATAGTCAAAACCTTATCGCACTTTTGCATGTCACAATAGGAAATATGCAAATATATCTCTGAGATTTTAGAAAATGTCCTCTGGATTACAGATGTATTAAATCCAGAAGCTGATATACCAATTATCCTTTCTAACAAATATTGCTTCTTTAGCTTAATTCTCAAATTTTTATAATAATTAAAAATGGGCTAATAAATGCTTTTTTTATTTTAGTGAGAAATGTTAGTGTATTTTCTTATGACACGTAAATTGAGAGAGTGAATAGAAGAATGAAGAAATGTCAATATTCGTATAACTTTACAATAGATGATACTTATAATAGTAGTGAATTTTTAATTTGTCCTTTGGAAGATTTTGGCTACAAATACAAGGTATCATATGTAAACCAGTTGAAACCAAATATATGAAAAACAGAGGTTTGGAGATGGGACACAAATTTTGGAAGACTTAACAGGGTAGGTCACAAAAATCAACTAAAGTGTTTCTCCCTCCGGGCCAGTTTCATTTTATCATCTTTCTCTCATGGCTGAGATAGAAGCTTCACCAAGGCTACAATGTTAATTGCTCAATCGTCAGTATCTAGAATGGTGCCTGGTTCATTGTTCAGGATTCATTGCATGCACTAATGCAGTATTTGTTGAATGGATAGAAACAGATGAATCTTGTATCCTATCCACAGGATCCCAGGGTCAGAAAGCAGAGACAGTATTTCCTGCTTGGTCTAATAGAAACATATGGAAGGACAGCTACTAGCTTTGCCAAGTTCACATTCTTATTCCTGAGGTCAGGAAGGGCTATAACAAAGTTGAATCAGGGAGGGCCGCTGGGAAGACATATCAGAAGTGCAGAGAACTACTGTAAAGTATATGTAGCTGTGTTTCTGTTTTTTAAGTGTCTGTTCAATAGCAAAAATAAACATGAAAACTCAGTTGGAAGTACAATATATAGGTAATGCAATTTTTCCTGAGGAAAAGCTTGAGTTGCAATCTTCCAGCAGGGGAAAATTAATTCCAATTCATTTTAATATTGTTTTCCCTACCATGTCTTTGAATCCCTAAACTTCTGAAAGAAGCATTAAAGTCGTCTCCTACAGTACTTCTAAACATTCCTCGAAGTTTCTAGTAATTTTGATGAAATGATATAGAAAGTAATATTTCAAGTCATGCAGCAGATGCCTAATGACAAATCGAAGCTACAATTTAAAACCTCAAATATATTATTTGGTTTCAAGTGGATTTACTTGCAACGTATCAAAATATGGATGATCTTTTTAATGCTAACACCAGGCTACAGAAATAGGGATCCAAATTGGAAAGCTAGAAAGCAGTTAGTCTTGCTCTAGGAACAACATAAGTAGAAAAGATAAAAACTTCAATTCTATCTCTTAAAAACTATCATTCTAAGATGAAAGTGTATAAGTTTTCCAAATCTTTCTTCTTACTCTTCCCCTACCTTCAACTTCCTAAACTCTAATTACTCCTGAAAAAATCTTTTGCAGTTATCTACAGAATGCTTTAGAAATGAATGTTATTTTGTTATTGTTACTGAGTCTGTACTTGTTATAAATATGACAAACTCTTATTATTCCATCAAAAAAGTCATAATTTAAATTACTCTTCACACATTATAATGCTGTTCTGCATTGTTCTTAATGAAGGTCGGGCTTGAGAGATAATATGCTATTATTGGCTGAAGTCTAGCTATTTTGTATGCATTATACATTTGACAAGAATACAACTTCAGAAGAAGCAATTCATTTACATAGAAAACGTTTTGCTGTAAGCAAACCAAAGCATGCCTGCATCCAAATATAGAAATGTGTTGGTGGATTGATAGTTTTATTTTATGGAGAATATGCATGTGTATATAAGGGTATATACGTATTTATTCTCTCAGGCCCAGATGATGAAGATAAAGTGTATTTTATAACTGAGGGTATTTGTTTGCCTCATTCTCATTTGATCTTTTTCTCTTTTTCTTAATTTATTTTTTTGTGTGTTTCAGAGTTATTTAATCATTTAGTTGATCAGTATTTAAGAAGGACTCTGTACTTAGCAATCTATAGGTATTGTCTCATTTAAGTCTCATAAAAAAATGAAAAGTGAGTTTTGCCCTGTTTTACTCTTGAAGAAACTGAAGTTTTGAGTTTGCGCAAGTGACAAAGACAAGCTAAATCAAAATACAGCCCCATGCTATGAAGCAAAATGCTGGCTTTTCTACCCCAGAACGAAGGGGTAAGAAGGGTGGGCCCAAATTTCTTTGCTCTTTTTGAAATTAAATGATGAGAAAATATGCACATAATTTCCAGACTTAGTATGCTTTATTTAAATCTCATATCACTTTTGAGGGGTATATGAAGAAGCATGCTTTAAATAATATACAACTTTTATGGTGAAACTGTGAGCTTTATAACGAATTGCTTTTATACTTTTAGATTATGTTGATACATGTAGAAGAAATCTGACAGTTGAATAATTTTCCTACTAATCTAATCCATATACAAAGCAAATCTGTAAAGAAACGTTAAAATCCTTCAAAGTTAGAACTGATATGGATAATTAAATTAAACCATTTTTCATTTTAACTCTTGAAAGCAGCCTAAATCAGGGTGGAATTTATAAACTGAATTCTCTTTGAATGAGTACAGATCCCTGAGGCCAGTTCTTACATTTCGTTCCATACCCGTAGATCTTTCTCACAGCTCCTTAAATTTGTTGTCTTTCTTGAATCATTTTGATTTTCAAAACTGAGCTTGGTTTACTTCAATGTGTTCTCAAAGAGCATGGAAAGGAGAAATAGTTTTCTTTTCATTTTTATTCATTATCGCCAATTGAAACTAAGTAATCAGTCGATTGCTACCTGATCCATGACCACCAACATTGATTGGCTTATATCTTTTAGAGAGAGAGAGAGATAAAAGAAAACTCTAGAAAGTTTAGATGAGATAGTTTAGAGAAAAATTATTGGGAATAATAGGTCTGATTTCTCTACTCAGCCCAGGCACACATGCCTTTGTGACTCTGGGAGCTATGACAGTCATCAATATTGCAGAGCTTATCCAGGAATCATGAATGAAAAGATGGAAGTTACCTTTAATAAAGAAAATTATAAATACTATTAGTGGTGCATTCTACTCAATTTTGTACAGTCCTGTCTATCCCTTAACTGAGACACATTAAAGGATCTATGAGAGAGGAAACAAGTTGAAAATGATGTGTCTAAGAGAGAGTAGTCAGAGAGGATGTATTAGGTGCTCCCTGCTCCCACTTTTTGCTGCAGACCTGAGGGGCCACAGTCCTGAGAAGTAAGAATAGAGTGACAAAGAGAGAGATCCAGCAAGCCTGTCTTTGAGGTTTTGGAACAGGATTGAATACTTTTAGTGTGGTATACACATTTTAATCAGCTAATCTATGACTCTTACAGACCCAATATGGGAAATTAAAGGAAGCAAAATGAGGATCTGGATTGAAGAATCTGTTCCTACTTTAATTTTGGCTGAAACTCAAATGGGAAAACTTTGGAGAGATATTGAGGATTTTGAGAACATTTCTTACCTTTTGATGCTCAGGATTCCCATAAGACTCACATGGTGCTTACCTATTACTGCCTTTCTTTCACAGAAATCCACACAGACAGACATATATTTACATCATATTCTAATTTTATCAAATAGCAGTAAAAAGGTATATGCTCTAAATATATTAAGATTCTTTTTATCTTTAGAAATTAGTTCATAAAATTGTACCTGTGTCCTCTGGTGTCTGGTAAAAAAGATATATCACCCTTATTTTCATTCATCCATTATTCCACAATTTTTTTTTAAACTCTCCTGTGCAAGATATCTTTCAATGACCACTCCTTCCAAACAGGGAGACCATAAATAAATTTAAGTGTATTGTTGAAAATTTGAAGATGTACAAATCTATAGCCAAACTAGGTAGAAATCACCTCTTAGAAGTTTAACAATTTTGTTTTTGATCTTGCCAAATTTATCATCTGGACAATGAATTACCAGGTGCACATGGAGGCCATTATTGATACATTCATCTAATTTCTTTTTCTCCTGCAATCCAAACTACAAAAAATAAAATCCTGATTGCTCTTCTGTTTGCAGCTGTACTGAAATTGATTACCAGAGCTCTCACATCCAACTTCATCCTCACTGGCAAGCCTAGGGGTGAGATCCCTTTCCAGTTCTTTGAAATGCTCTGACAGAATCTATCTTCTAGTTTTATGTCCGCGAACCCCTTTTCGTAGTCCCTTATTTCATCTCGCTGCTGAATATTTCATTTTAAAAAGAAGGGAAGTGTTGCTTTTAGCCTTATCTAGTCAAGTGTTCTCTGGCTGTTCTTTTTGCAGCAGAGCAAAAGTAATGCACTCCCTGGCAGTAAAAGGAGTGTTTTCCTTTCTCTTTATGTCATCTCCTCTGCTTAGATCTGAAAATATTGAATGATCACACTCCCTCACATTCTGTTTTATTAATGATTTCATCTTATAAACACATATATGAGTAAATTGTGGGTATTAATTATATATACACACAGAAATAAGGACTATATCTTTGAAAGAAAAACAGATCTCATTGTACACTCATTAGGTAAAGTTCTATTAAGAAATATTCTGATATTTCCCCATTTCCCATCTCTCTGCAAGGGAGGTAAGCAGAGGTCACAGCAGTGATACGAGCCTGTGCTGAAACCAGGTTCTCTGGATTTCAATTCTGGCTCTGCCGTTTATTTGCCATGTGACCTTGAGTAAGTTATTTAAATTTTCTCTCTCTCACTTCCTTCATTTGTAAAACTGAGAAAACTACCAGTATCCAAAGGTTAGAGGGAAGAGTAAATTAAGGAGTTAAAGTACCAAAGGCAGTCCTTGGCATCTATTAAGTATTAAATAAATCTTAGATGCTATGCCTGTAATATTGATAAGCTTCCAACAAATAAATGCTGATATCTGAAGAATTGCTTTACAGTTTGATGTTCCCCAAAGAAATGTACCATACATGAAGAATACGTTTGTTCTGTTCACACCTGTTTTTCTGGCATCTACAACAATGCTTAGACACAATTAGAGTTTAATATATATTTTGTGATTGATTGAATGAAACAATGAGTGAATGAGGAATGATTATCTGGAAGAGAATATATTTATATGTTTAGTATATATGGATAATTTATATGTTTTTATGAAAAATAAAGTCATTAGTATAGCTATTAACTAATCATTGATTAGCTACTTTACTTTGAAAACTTGAGGACAGGAAATATTGAACAAGGAAAATTTAAGGACAGGCAAGTAGGTGTTAGTTAAGAAATCTAAACACCTAGGAGGACTTGAGGATCTGAGGAGCTGTAATGCTGTGGAAAGGACACTTCAGCAAGTGCCACAAGGCCGGGAATCCTGCTCCAGCTCTACTGTGAGATCTTAGTTAATGCATTTAACAGTTCTGAAACTCTGTTTTCTACTAAATAATCTGCTGATTTCATTGAGTTGCTGAAACTAGTACATAATCGCAATATTCCTAATTGATTTCTGATGAACGAGAATGAAAGAACTCCTTTTTCTTCCCTACTTACACTGCTTATCCACAAATTTACAGTGCCCCTCCCCACTCTGAAAGTCTAATAAGAGTGTGTAAATCACTTATCAGCTGCGCTCATCCACCTGTTAAGATCTACGTTAAGATAGTCTTGAATTCCCATTCCATGCCCTTTTCTATAGTAAAGCCTCAAGTCCTTCCTAGAAATTCTACAGATTCCTCAAGCTGTCCTGTTTTTCAATCAATTCTTGCTCCTTCTGTGTCCTTGTCTCCACTCATGCATCTTGCAGCTGTTGCTTTGCCTGTATTGCAGTGTCAACCTGAGTATGGTCTCAGCTCCTTTCTTTGAATTTCCCCCAAAGGCCTAAACACATGAGGCTTTTGTGAGATTGTTCAAGATTTTAAGGGAGTTAGAAGCTGCTAGCAATTTAATGTTGAATATTTGATATTGTTGTGCTTAAAAAATTATTCATATCTTTTATGTGGCTCCGTGAATCCCTTTCAGCTGTCCTGTTTTCCCATCCCAGATCCCTTTTCACTGTAATGCCCGTCAGTGTGATTACTTCTTTGGAGTCTTTTCTCCTGCTACTCTATCCTTGCAAACCAGTTCCCTTCTACATTAAGCTCCTTATCAAGACATTTTCCTAAAAATAATTTTTCTCCCTAAAATATTTTGTTACTGACAATAATTTTGAGCCTCAAAAATTTAGTCAAGCATATTTGCTTTTCTGTGCCAATGAGATATCAGGAAAAGTGATGTGTTCAATTTCCTTGTTTTGCCTTAAAGTAAATGGCTATGATTTCTCCTCCTTTACCTTTTCTCCTTCCTGCATTGTCATTGACAGCTGTGGTGGTCATTTGTCCTAGGTTTCATGAACAAGAGGTGCCATACAGTAAGATAGAAGGATCTCGAACCCTGATGCTTCTGAAAAGTAGAACCACATATCATATAAGCTTGAACTTTCTTGTGAAAAAGGAATAGGCTTCTATTTTAGTTGATCTCTTATTAAGATGGGTCTCTATTACTTGTAGTGAACTTATATCTTAATTAATAAGATAATCATTTTCCTGAGAGCAAGGCATTTGAAACACAAAAGCCAGGATGATATTCATTGACTATTTGCTTTTGCAGTTGCTACATTTCTTCTTTAGGGCAATTAACCAAGAATTACCAGTTGTTTGAGTGACTTTGGTGATTGAGGGGTGTGCGGTGGAGACAAAGACAAGAGAGAAAATTCCAAGAAAACAGTTGCATAATAAATTTAAAATATGATGTTGCCATGTTGCCAGGAATGGAGCATCTGCATTGAAATCTGAAAAGGTTGTTATAGGCTTATCTGTAAGTGGAAAGTAGTACAATCTCTCTGCTTGGGGATGCCTTTTTTACCTGCAATAATGCATGCTATTTAGAAATATGTTTCAAGAATTAAATTGAGAAAATTGAAAGATGATGAAAATAACCATTGAAAAACATTCTTATATTTCACCAAATAAAGGTAGGAAATCTTTACTCAATTTGATTGGTTTCAAATGTTGAGATGCATTAAAAAAAAGAGCTAGAGTACTATCTCCTGAGCCAGCTAGAACCAAATTTGTACGTTAATTTGTTAATCTCTCTTTATAGTAGTCCAACAATGTAATTCTTGTAATTTTGAAAAGCAAGGATATAGCCACATCCTTGCCTGATTCCAGGACATTCAAGGATATTCAGTGATGAGCAGTCTATTAGGAGTAATGAACACAGAATAACATGAGAGGCAGTGAACAAGGGGGGGCTAGTGATCTTTGGTGTACAGAAATATTCTTATTTGAGAATTATAATTAATCTTTCTAGTTTAGCAGGATAACCATATAGTTAAAGCAGAAGATAGTGAAGGAGCCCTGGAGGTCAATCAAAGACACCTGACAATCAATCATCATAAATTAAACAATGGGTTGTATGTATCAATCTGCTCATCAAGACTCTATCTGGGAAGATAAAGGTGACAACTTTAAGTGTGCAGTAAGAAGGGATGTTACACCTCAGGCATCATGTTTTGTCAAATGTGTGTCATGGAGAGTGTTCTTGTTATTCAAAAAGGAAAATAAAAATCATGGCATTGAAAAAAGTCCTTCTGAGATGTTTGCTTTCAGCTGGCAGCTAAACACTATGACACGCTTAGAAAACCAGAGAGTAAATGGTAAGGAACCATTTGGAGTAACAGCTACCCAGCTCTACAGAAACTAAAAAACAGATCCACACATAAAACCTTGTAGGAATCATGGGAATTGGAGAGTAGAGATTTGAGTCATGAGTAGCCAGCACCCTCTCATTTCTCTTGACTTGCAGCACTGTGAGGAATAGTTGGTGAAGAAAGTGGTGACAGAAGAGGAGTGCTTTTTGAAGGAACAGGTAGTCTACCAAATCATAGATTTTTTGAGGAAAACATAAAACATATGCTCACTTAAAATTATGAATATGTTGATATACTAAAATAACTAAGAAAATTTCGAGAGGCAAGTTGACAACGAATGAGAAGCCTTAAGGAAATAATATACTGCGATGAACTTAGAAAGGTAAATGACTGAAATAAGAGGAGACCATAGGAAGCACAAATTTAACCTCATAATTGAAATTTACTTTGAAGTACAATCAAGCAGAATTAACCCTTCCAAAATAATCAGTTACTTGGAGAACAAACTTGAAAATTTTTCAAAATGTGACAGAATGAAAAAAAGTTGAAAAGAGAGTGATTATAAAAAATGAGGTCAAAGAACAGATATCCAATAAAAGATTAGAGCTATGGATAAACATAAAATCAAAATAAAAGAAACAAAAATTAACAGAAAACCACAGTAATAGGAACACAAATAGTAAATAAAGATATGGAGAAAAACATTCCTAACCTAGAAATTATATATATATATTCACATATGTATATAATATATAATATGTAATTAATTTCATATAATTATAGTTATATAACTATAATATAAGATTTAATACACACACGGAACCAAATAGCAGACCATATTCAATGGAAAACAAAACAAATAAGTAAAAATCACCTTATACTTAAAGGTAGTCTGAGAAATGTATTTAATTTCAACAATAAAAAAAAACCCTAACAACATTTAAATATAAATAAAAGTTTTAATTTACAAAAGAAAGAGATCAAACAACTTTTCTGCAACATTAAACATCAAGACACAATGGAACAATATCAAAAACACTGAAGGAAGAAGTTGGGGCTCCAGCTACCTCGAATGAGCACATGGAATATCTATTCAAAGGTAATTGAAAGTAAGTCACTCGCTAATATGCGAGACTCAGATAATATATTGTTTTTATGTTCTTCGTGAGGAAATTCCTGGAAAACATACAAAAATCAATGTTTAAAGAAAGGAAAAATAAAAATATAAAGTGACAAGTGAATAGTAACAACCAAATATTAAGTATACAGAGTTTAAAAACTCTATGTTAACTGCAAATGACAAAACTGTTATTCAAATGTATAATGAGGGGCCAGCCTAGTGGCCTAGTGGTTAAGTTCGCGCTCTCTGCTTTGGTGGCCTGGAGTTCGCGGGTTCAGATCCCGGGCTCGGACCTGCACACTGCTTATCAAGCCATGCTGTGGCAGGTGTCCCACATATAAAATAGAGGAAGATGGGAACAGATGTTAGCTCAGGGCCAATCTTCCTCATAAAAAAAAAAAATGTATAATGGTATGGTAAAAGAAAATTATAAAAATATATTGACTAAATCACTCATGGTTAACTTGATGACATTTGGGCATTTTTATGTAGAATAGAGAGCATGGGGAAAGGACAGGGGAAGGATTTGGAGAAGTTGAAGGACAAGGTTGTAAGGAGCAGGAGGGGCTGTGGGCTGGGCTGCCCTCAGAAGTTAACAAGATGTGCCAGCGGATCAGATACAAGTGTGAGAGCTGCAGCAACGCCTGCTCTACACCCAACTTCAGCACATAAAAATGATTATTTCAAAAAATACTTGCAGCTTAGCTGACACAGTACAAAGCCACCACAATTTACACGTACATATCTATTTTAATCATATTTAACTTACAAAAAAGACAATGGTAAATCTCACCTTACATGTGAAATAATAAATAACCCATGAACAGTCAAAAACATGGCAACCTCCACTGAAAGAAAATATAAAGACCCTTGATCCATCTTTGGTTGTTCACTTCTTTTCTTGCTTAATCCCATTTGACTTTGGTATGCTGTAACATAAATACAGAATACAAGCTTAACTGCTATTAATTCATCTTATGTTAATAGCAGGTGAATCGTGAACAGAAAAAATTTTATTAATACGTACTTAAAGATATTCACATCAAAATGAGGAAGAAATATTCATAATGAGTACAATCTTAGTTTCTGAAAATTTTTAAGCCACTTCTGCAGGTGGTTATATGGTAAACCCAATAAGAAAAGTTACTATCCCTTCCGTGATAGAAGCACTTCCTTTTTCCACTAGCCACTCCATTTCCCCTTTGAACTCAGCAAACACCGGGCTCCTTGCGTTTCCTGCCTGTGGAGTGACCTGAAGGGTTTGGCCTAAGATTCCCGGATATGGTATAGGACACTCAGTTATATTTGAATTTCTGATAAATAATTAAACATTTTTTATTATAAATATATATAAAATGTTGCATGAGACATACTTACACTTTAAAAAGTTATTTATCTGAAATTCAATTTTAACTGGGAACCCTGTATTTTATTTGCTAAATCTGGCAACTGTGGTCTGGGCCATTTGTAGTACTGCCTGTGTGAAGTTTATGGTAGTTTCCATTGGCTTTGTTACAGAGTACGGGAGGATGAAGAAGTTTTCCAGGAGTTCTCTTGCAATCCAGATATTCTCCTCTTTATACGCATTGTGAGTTGACAACCCAATTTCTCCTTGATAAACAGGATCAGTTCCCTCTATCCTTAATAGTAGGGTTCAAACTCCCTTGTTTGACTGCTGATTTATTGACATGAAAATTTCAATGTTTCCAGTTGACGGTGTCAACGTACAGGTTAATGGGACCACTTTTACTTTGCATAATGGAAACATTGATGCTTTGGGAACTAAGAACTGTAGATGATCGGAACCCAAAATTGTGGGGACTAGGAACAAAAATTCACTAGTGGATCACAAAGTGTAATAGTGAGAGAAGCTAGCCATATTTCCACTCTTGATTCCTATACTTACAAACCCGGCTTTGGGAGCAATAGTACCATATGTAGGTCACCAATATAGAGCAATGACCACATCCTGAAAGACATTAATCAATACTGCAAATTACTGCTACTCAACTAGATTTGTAACTGTAGTTTTAAAAGACCATTCTATCTTTCCATCAGCCGATCTGCTTAAGAGTGATTGGGAACATGGTGAATTCCATGAGCATGGGTCATTGGCACACTTAATTTACCACAAAATGAGTCCTTGGATAAAAGCAATGCTGTGTAAAATAACATGGTGATGAGTAAGACACTCACATATTATGTTTTTGGCAGACACATTGCAGGCAGGAAAGGCAAATTCATAACCACAGAAATTGTCTATTCCAATATGAAAAGGTGTCATCCCTCACATGATGGAAGAGGCCCAAGAAAACCAACATGCCGTCAGGTGGCTGACTGATCCCCCAAGGGAATGGCGTCACATTGGATTCTCAGTTTGGTTTTTGCTGTTATCACTTTGGGCACTAAGCAGCTGTTGTAGTCATATCCATCATTATGAATGAAAGTCAATGTTGCTCAGTCCATGCAAACCTTCATCCCTTCTGCCATGGTCACTTTGCCCATGACTTTTTTGATTAAGGACAGAGATGGCTGGAGAAAAAGGCTGACTGAAATCCACCAAACAGTCCTTCTTGTCCACATGCTTATTAAGATCTTCACCTGCTAAAGCCACTCTTTAGTGAGCGTTTGTATGGGAGAGAAATATTTTCACCTCTGGGCCCATTTGAAGAGGTCTACTTGCATACCTATTCGTAGACTAACTTGTCTCCAATTATCTAATTATCCAACTCTGTTCCTTCCAAGTCCCTGATCATCCTGCCAAAGCATTAACAACAGTTCAGGAATCAGTTAGGTCTACATCTCTAGCTCTCTCCGTTTTCAAGGGAAAATGAGCAATCAAGTATGTTACTTAAAATTCTGTCCACTGGCAAGATTTCTCTTCATTACTGTCCTCCAAGCCACTGTGATTGCCATGAAGTGGGGCTGTAGATTTATATGCATCCATTCGGATGGTGAAAGCATATCTAGCAGAACGATTTGTAAATCAGACATGAAGGTTTTCTTCCTTAAACAACTGGTCACAGGCATTCTCCAGGAGACTACATGTGTTGTCTGAGAGAGAGAGCAATGCGAGTCATGGGCATCTGGGCTACTTATGAAACTTATTTATATCTTCAGGACTTTCTTGAGCCTGCTCTCATATTCCATTAGAAGATGGAATGCAATTGTACATGACAAATTTTGGCTTGGCCATAAATTCATTTATGGCTACTTGGTGACTCAATGGTTCCTGCTCAAATACTAGGATCTAGTAGATAGCCAGAAGCTGTTTCTCAAAAGGAGAATAATTATTTGTAGAGGCTGGCATAGTTCTGATCCAAATCATAAAGGTCTGTGCTTCAATTCACCTATGAGGGCCTGCCGTACACATTTCTATCAGACACCAAAATTTAGAGCACTATGAGTTCTTATGATTGTAAAACGCAAGAGGCAGATCAGCTTTTGTGGAATTTTGGACTTATTGAAAACTCTTTTCTCGTTTTGGGCCCCACTAAAAACTGCAGTTTTATTTGGTAATTGGTAAGAGTAGCACACCCAAATAAGGTATATGTTGCCTCCAAATTCCAAAAAAGACCAATAGTCATTATAGTTCTTTCTTAGTGGTAAGAGTGGCCAGAGCAGCAAGCTTTCCTTCAACTTAGGTTATATTCACGTGTCCCAGATCACTGAACCCATAGAAATTTCACTGAAGTGGTAGGCACCTAAAACTTGGTGAGATTTATTTTCTACCAATTGGCTCACACACATCTTACCAAAGTGTCTAAAGTAGTTGCTGCTTCCTGCTCACCAGATCCAATTGCATGAAACCATCAAGGTAACGGACCAGTGTGATATCTTTTGGAAGGAAAAGGTGATCAATTCCTTGCAGACTAGGTTAAGGCATGGAAGTGGGGAGCTGAGATGGCCTTGAAGTAAGACTGTGAAGATATATTGTTTGTCATGTTGGCTTAAAGAAAACAATTTCAGAAGGTCTTTATTAATAGATATACAAAAATGTAGCTTGGCCAGATCATGAGCTATATATCAGACTATGTGCATGCACACACACACATACACACCCATCTCTAGAATATCCAGAACATACACCCAGAATAATAATTGCAATCATATTGTTAAGTTTATGATAATCTACTGCCCTTCTCCAAATGTTTCTGTCTTCTGCACAGGCCAAAGAGGCAAATTGAATGGCCATATAGTGGTAATCAACATTCCTGCATTTGTCAAGCCTTAGTTGGTGGCACAGATCTCTGCTATTCCTCTAGAGATGCAACATTGCTTTTGGTTTACTATTTTAATAGGTGGAGGCTTTCACTTGGTCTTTCTTACCATAACAAACTTTATTCCATAGGTCATACGACCTAGGTAGGAATTCTACCATTTGCTAGATATGTCTCTTTCAACTAAGCATTCTAGAACTTGAGAGATAACTACACATCATCCATGGACAGTGATAACTACCCAGAAAATATAGACGATGTATATATTTTCATTCCTTCTGTTCCTCCATTCTCTAAGCTACTTTTATCTTAACTATCAAAGTAAGAATTTTGTATCTTGATTATACTCAGAGTTATATCACCATTAAGGAGTGTTAACTATGCAAACCAAAACATAATAAGTTTTACATAAGTTATTTATAGAGCTACTGATTTAAATTTTTATCTACGTATTTACACAATCCTATAAATGACATGCTAGGATATATACATTTACTCGGCTTAAATATCTCTCTATTATATGCTTTCAATTTATAGTGATACTACTTTTAATTAATATTTGATCATCATTCAGTATTCACTATTTTTTCATTTGAATTAAAATTATAAGCAGACCATGAATATAGAGTTTAATTTTTGTTCTAAGATACTATTGTTAGTTAATTTAAAGTCCTTTCCTTCATCATTGCTAACTGCTGTAGTCTGACATCCATTCTCCAAATGAAATGTGACTTTGATGGATAAACTCAATTAAAGCTCAGGCATTAGATAAGTTAAACAGAAAATTGGACTGATCTTTACCAATCTACCTTTAAAAATACAATAAATATTTCAAAATGAAACAGTCATAAATTATACTGAAAATATATGTTAGTAAAATTGGATTGAAATCCAAGTCAATTACTATGTAAATTTCTATCGCTTAGAAAGTAACATTTGTTTCCCCCATTAGTATTGTATCTTACAGATACTTTTAATAAACAAAATCAGAGAAATACCTGTTGTCTTTAACTTTCAAAAAAAGTTATGCCTATTTTATGATGTTTAAGTTTATTAAAATATCTAGTTTTAAGACTAACAATATAGATTTGGTCGTAATCTGAGAACCCTTACAAATAATTATATTTAATTACCTTTAATATTTTTAAAAATAATTTAGTGTGTGTCTTGCCTATGAAAACCTCTAATCTTAGCCTTGATGTTCCACTCATTTATGTATTTAATCATTAAACTAAAATTTATACCTTTTCTATAATAAATATAAGAAATTGGGCTTGGTTATACAGGTAAATAAAACACGTAGAGAGAGACATGTAAAGAACTATTTTGTTTAGATGCGATAATTCCTTTACTAGACATATACACAGGATGCAAAAGAAATATGGAGGCAAATGTATCTAACATAACCAGGGAAATTGGGGAAATCATTGAACCACACCATTTTTGATGTAGAAGAATCTTTAGATATTAACATTGAATTCCATTATTTTGAGGTAAAAATAATGAAGAGAATTTGATTTGTTTTTTTCCAGCTCCAATATAGGCAAGGAGACAATCTTTATAGTAACTAAGAATTTGTATTTGAGAATCTGACAAATCTAAATTTAAATCACAGAATTACATCCTGGAATTAATATATACAAGAGCCTAGGATTCAGTTTCCTCATCTGCCAAATGGGGGCAATAATAATTAATGACCACATGGTGTTTTGTCGTGAGGATTACATAAGACATTTAACAGAGGGACCATCATATTACCTTATAGGGTTGTTGTCAGGATTAAATGAGTTAATTGTCAGGCGCTTACAACAAAGTCTGGTCTTAGGAGGGTCTAGATAGATGTAAGTTATTCCTACTATTTTTCCTACTATTAGTGTTGGAATTATACTTTGTTATATATAATCTATGTTTCTGTTTCATTGCAATTTCATGTAGAAAGGAAGGCATCCATTGCCTTAGAGAAGAATATTAGGACAGAAAAAATGTTTAAAGTCTTTTTGAATTTAAAATATCTGGATTTTCAGAGTTCCTTGAAGAAACGGCTAAGTCTAGGGCTGGAGTAGGGAATATACAAGATGAGCCTGGAGCATTTTATAGTGCCAGAAAGTGCCCAAAAAAGAAAAATGCAACAAAAATTTTCAAAACTCGCAATGATGTGTTTCAAAGGCACGCACAAACCAATAGGAAAGTACTCCCAATGACCAAAGCTGGAACAATGTGAGCAAAAAAATAAACGGTGCAGTATTCTATTATAACCCAAACTATTAATATCCATGATTTCATACTAATATAAATAAATAAATGGGGGTGAAGAGGTAAATCTGTGCAGAATAAAATTTATATAGATACTCTAACCTCAAGGAGGGTGAGAATAACTCCCCACTCCTTAAGTGAGGGCTGTGCATAGTGACTTCTTTCCAAAGACTACAGTTCGGAAAGAAAGAAAAAATGGTAGCTTTACAGTGAAGAAACCTAATTAACAGTACTCATCCAGGTGATCAAGATTAACATTAACAGTGATAAGTCCTGTTGATAGTAGGCACTCTTGATATTGCGTGAACATGGCACTAGCTCTGTGGTCTTCTTCCTAAACCTATAGCCCTGGGCTAATGATTAGAACAAATCAGAAAAATCCCAAATGAGGGACGTTCTACGAAATATCTGACCAGTACTCCTTAAAACTGAAAAGGTCATCAAAAACAAGGAAAATCTAAAACTGTCACAACCAAGAGGACCCTAAAGAAATACAATGACTAATAAATGCAATGTATTTTCCTGAATGAGATCCTGGAACAGAAGAAATACATTTGGTAAGAACTAAAGAAATCTGAACAAATTATGGCATTTAGTTGATAAAAATATATCAATATTGGTTTATTAGTTGTGAGAAATTTTAACAATAAGGGAAAGTGCATGTGGAGTAGATGGGAATTCTCTACACTATGTTCACAACTTTTCTGTAAATCTAAAACTATTCTAAAATAAAAAAGTTTATTTAAAAATAAAAGTCTAATTTTTTGCTTTTAAGCCTAGGCCTAGAGATAACTCAGGGCATAAACAATAATTTTGGAAGATCTTTGTTCGGTCAAATGTGAGGTTTCCTACTATTTAAACTAGATACATTTTTCCAAACTAGATGAGAAGAGAAATCATAAAAGAGAGAGGAGACATTTAAAGTTCTGGGTGACTTAAACAGAGCCTATGGCAAATCCACATCACTGTCTACGCCATGTATACGATTTTGCAGTTAAATGGTACTGGAAAAAACATACAATAATGCTGATAAATTTTATGTTAAATCTATGACCAACGGCCTCAATTGGCTCCTTAATGCTACATGGCAATCATACTATATTCCCCAAGCCATTAACTTTTCTTCTCCCTATGGCTATTTCTCACCCTCTCCTCTCCCCTCAAATCTCCAACACATCTTCCCCTATCCTTATTCTTGGCTGATGACCTTGCTCCTTGTTTTACTGAAAAATTCAAAGTATTCAGAAGAGAACTTCCACAAGTTCCACAGCAACTCTACCCACCTAATTGCATAAGTCTTTATATAATCTTCCTTTTCTTCTCTTGATATGAATGAAATACCTGTCGTTCAATTTTTGTCATATATCCATTTTTCTTCCGCCGATGTAGAGATATGGCTCAAGTCAAGCCAAAGTATCCCCTTTCTTTCCTCTTTTCCACAGTATTGATGTTTGTTTGTTTACTATTAGAACTTCTTCAGAAATATACCACATGCTTTTATCTTGAGGTAAAAATAAAGCCTCAATTCTGCTTTCTTATTTAGATATTGCACATTTTTTCCCTTCACCTTTATAGAAAAACCCTGTGAAAGTGTTGCTACGCTTCCTGTCTCCATTTTCTGTCCTCCCGTTTTTACCCGAACCCTTACCAGGCAAGCTGTCATATCCACAACTCCAGGGAAACTACTTTCGTCAAGGTCACCAATGGCTATTTCTCCCTGTTTATTTTACTTGACTGAGCAGCAGCACTAAACAGTTTATTCTCCCCCTTTCCGTGAAATACTTTCTTCACTCCTAGAAAACCACAGGCTCTTGACTTTCCACTTAATTCTCTGGCAGCTCCCTCTCAGTCCATTGTTCTGTTTCCTCCTCATATCCCAGATATCTTAACTTTATATTGCCTCAGTGTCTAGCCAGTGTTTCTCTGTGATTTCCTTTTACAATAAATCCTTTCACGATGTCTGTGAGTCTCATGGCTTTATACCCCATAAGTTCTTAATGTACTAATAACTCCCAAATGTATATCTGTTTCCAGACCTCTTCTCTGGTTTTTGGTCTCATATACCCAAAGGCTGACTCAATATATTCACTGGGATGATTAATAGAGATGTTAAACTTAACTTGTCCCAAACTGAGTTCTTGTCTTTCAAAAAAACTCACTCTCACAAGTTTTACCAATTTGTTATTGGCCACTGTATTCTTCTACTTATTTAGGCTTCGGTTCTGAGAATCTTGCTTGACTCTACTCTCTCTCTTATACACTACATTAAATTCTCTCTGTCTTATGTTTAAAAAATACCCAGACTCAGAAAACTTCTTACCATCTCCACCTCTACTACCCTGGTATAAGCCACAATCCCCTTTCACCTGAATTTTTGTATTATTTTCCTATTTGTCTCTTTACCCATCTTTTGTCTATACATAATTCGCCCTTCTTGATTCTGTACTGATGTAAAATTAACTATGTTACTACTCTGCCAAAAATCCTCCAGTGGCTTCAGATCTGGTCTCATTGCCCGTAATAACTTTCTCCTAGATATCTACTTGGTGTTACTCACACACCTCCTCAGATATTTCCTTTCTTTTGGTGTCAACTTCTCCATAAGGACTTCTATATAGACTCTCTTTAAAATTACCAACCCTTCATATCTTATCTTAATATCAGTTGTTTTTTTCTTGATATCCATCATCATTTATTATTCTTTATAATTTACTAACTTATATATTTTATTTTTTTCTTTCTCCTGCCACCACCCCTGGGCCCAAACCAGAATGTAAATTTAGGAAGTTAGGGATTTACTGTGTTTGATTTGTTTTGGTCCCTTCTAAATACCCAGCTCTACCAGTAGCACCTGGTTATAGAAGTCACATGAAAAATATTTATTGAATGTTAATGAGACGTATCTTTCTCTCTTCTTACTTGTGGAAGATCCATCTTAGATTAGGCCTATGCTTCTACTCATTTCACTGCTTGTTTGTTTATATAAAGTTAATCCTTGGCATTAATTTCTTTATGTTCAGACTCTGCTTTTGATTTTGGAGTGCTTTTTGGCTGATCTAAAATAATTCTGCTTATAATGCAGATTTTCTCAAACTTTGGCCACATCTTCTTGGAATTTAATAGAGTCACAAACTGTAGCCTGTATCAAACTACAATTTAAGAAATCTATTTGAAAAGTTTTCCTTTGTTTAGTATTCTTGCATTTGTGGAAGCTGGAGTATGATAATATAAAAAACTAAATAAATTCTTCTGAATTTCTGAAGACAACTGCCTTTTAAGGAAAATATAATAAAAGAAGTGCTAAAGTTTTTTGCACAAGGAAGGATTATTCGAATATACTTAAAATCACCCAAAGTTTCTAAACTGAATAAATTATTTTATGTTTGCTCAAAAGCAAAACCAAGTAATGACAATAAATTAATGATGCTTTTAAATTTGAAGTCATAGCTCATATTTCTAATAATTTTTCACATAGACTCCTTGTTACAGTGTAAAATAAGAACATTGCTTATTGAATGATTGTCAAATGGCTACAAAATGTTAACTCTCTCCAGATCTATTATGTCAGCATTGATGAGTCATATATATTTCATGATAATTATTTACTTATGAATTTTTTTTGTAATACTATATTTTTATTTCTTTGATTGAAAATTAATTTTAAAAGTGATGGTGCTCAGGGCAAGCTGCCCCAGGAAGCACCACTCTGGTATGCGGATTATTTCGAGCTGAAGACAATAAGGACTCAGAGAGCTCAGGAAAAATATTTGAGTCTCCCCTCCCAAACTGCCTAAAGAATTTAAAACCAAAAAATCTGTTTTAGGAAGAGGTTATTATCATGACTGCTATAAAAGATAATTTAGGATAGAGGTTACAATAGAAAAGGCACCAACAAGCCCATCTTATCGGGAGTCCTGTCTCTCTGGCCACATTCTTTGGATGGCCCTGCGAGGAGTTGTCAGACAATCATTTACAAGGGAAGTCTCCATTTGTAAAGGTATCTCCCTCTCTGTATTGAGAAAAAGGGGGGGTGAGCTCATTTCTAGTAACTTATCAATGTGGAAGATGAGGCCTTGGGGCTGTATAATAAACCTTACTCTTGTTTACTGTGCTTTAGTGGTAATCTCCTGTAACTGACTCCCCCACCCCCAAAATCCTCCTTTGTCATTGGCTGAAAATGATATTTAAGACGAGAATTTCTGCTATTGTGTTGAGAAACGCAGTGTCCCTGCTTTCTCCCATGTATACATGTTATTAAACTTGGTATTATTTTCTCTTGCTAACCTGTCTTGTTGATTATTTGGCCAGCCAGAAGAACCTTAAGGGAAAGGGCAGAGGGAGATTCTCCCTCTTCCCCCGACAGTTTTGGCGAGCCAGCCAGGAGAAGCACTGGCTGGTAAGTTGCCTTCTCTGGCTGGAAGACCTGCCTTCTCCCTGGACTACTGCAGATGATGAGATACGGGAACGCCTGACGAAAGCCGACAAAAGGTAAGACTTCTTACCACGTCAGCCTCCCGGAATCTCTATCTGCGGAGTCCGGCGGAAGGAAGTGGTGAGAATTTTTTCTCTTTCTAAATTTAGATTGGCAGGAGAAAATATTTGGGAAACTAGTTTCTTGGGCTTTTAGTGACTCTTGGTTTAAATTTGGTAGAGTACTCTTGGTTTTGATCTTGATCCCTTTTCCTCCCAGAGATAGTCTCTGTTTTTCTCTTTTGTCTGTGTCTTTTGTCATAAGAAGGAAATACCATAGGGTAGGACGCAGGCATAGGCCCTATAAGCCTGCTGTCCGGGCCGGCTCCACAGACTGGTGAGTTTGCGGGTCTCACCAGACCGGCGTCTACAAACTTTGCTGTGGGTTATTATGCACATAAAGTGAAGGTCATTGCCAAGGGCATCTTGGAAGCCAAAAAGGCCGCAAATTTAAGTGGGCGCGGGTCGAGCAGTTAAGAGCCATTAGGGCGCTCGCCACTTTCAGAAGACTCCCGTGTCAGGATAAGTTGGGTCATGGAACAGGGTAGATGACACAGGTCCCCCGCCAACTGCAAGAAAATGTCCGTGCAACGACGAGGTACTCTGTAAAGCACACAGTGCCCAACCCCGCGGCATCTCCCCCTCTAGGTATTATTCTGGCTCCAAGAGACCTAAGGCGTGACTAAAGCTGTCATTGTGCACAGAAAAAAAAAAAAAAAAGAAAAAGAAAAACCAGATGAGGTTTTTCCTTCTGTCTTGTTCTGTGTCCTGAGAAAACTTGGCTTTGTGACCAGTGAGAATATTCTCCTTGGTCTCCACCATACGGAAGGTGCATTTACTGGGGTGCACCTTGGTGGCCAGTCGAGTAGACTGGGGTTCCGAACTGTCTCTGTCCGGCTGTGCCAAGCTCTCAGGGGAGTCTGAATATCTTTGGGAGTGAATTCTGTGGATCATGGGGGCTACATCATCTGTGCCCTCACCAGGGACGCCTCTTGCGTCCATGGGAAAGATTTATTTTAAGCGTGGAAAGTTACCTCCGGGTCTTTCCTTAAAAAGGCTTATTGGTTCGAGTCACTATTGGAATAAATATACAAGTGAAGATCCTACTCGTCAATGGCCAGACGACGGATCCTTTGAATTGGAAAAACTTCTAAATTGGGGAAAAAAAAATTTTTTGAGAGCTCTCACATAATTGCTTAATTGGTACCTAAGAATTAAGGCCAGAAAAAGGAAGAGAAAAATTTGACTAGTCTTAAGACCTTGACTCAGGTTACAATTGAATTGAAAACATGTAAAAGTGTAAGTGTTAATAAGATTATAAAGGTTAGAATGTTTGAGCTAATTTTATATAAAGAGGTTACATCAACTTTGCCTGAGTATGTTTTAAAATGTCTGACTGAGAATGCTTCCCTTGTCCAAAATTAAAAGACCAAGACCTATTGATAAAAATTTTAATGATAACTATGTTTAAAGGTATAAGAGGTGATGAAATTTACATGAAATTTTGTAAAAAAAAAAACTGATGTTATTTCTATTACAGAACTGGTTAACAAAAATAATAATTTAAATGATGGCTAATTTTATCTGAAGTCTTATGAAGTCTTATAGGCAATCTAAATAATTATTGGGAATAAGTAACTAAATAGTTGTGAAAAAGATGAATGTTGGATGAACTTTAAACAATAATTATGTGTTATGGTGGTTACAGCTTCCAAACTCTTTTTGGTGACGTAAAACTTGAGAGTTTTGCTAAGTTTTATGATAAAAATTCTCTGAGTATCATCATTTCCAAATAAGATAAGATATTAGACATTGATTGCTAAATGTACATTTGTCTACTTTTGGCTTTTCATTACAGGAAAACTAAAAGGTGTTTTGGGTCTATTGGTAAACATGTGTTTTATTAAAAGATTGTACTATAAAGTAACATATTTCTAGAAGTTATGAAGTGTTTATAAATTTTCCAAGCCACAAGATACTAATGTAAAAGAAAGTTTACAATTGTTTACTTAGTTTTTACTTACAAATTAAGGTTTCTAAGGGGTAAAATTCCTAATTAGTATATGTGATTGAAGCTACTAAAAATTAAGAAAAATATGTCTGTGTACAAGGAAAGTAAGATGTATAAAGGTACAAAGAATGGAAATATTTTGTTTGGTTAAGAAAGATAAATTTGTCCTCAAGTACTAGGAGGGAAAAGAAAGACATGGGACAAATTCTGAATATAAAACGAAAGTTATAGAAGGTTTGTGGAAGAGAAATTCTGGAAAAGGAGTTTTATGCATGGTCAAGTTGGCTAAGATTGAAATGAATTTAATTAAGTAAATGAGTTTTAATAGCAGAAATAAGCTGGTGCAAAATTAAAATTTGGTCTTCTGTCTCTTAAAAGGATAATTTGCTTAAACTTGATAAAGAGGTTACAAAAGATTTTTCTTTACCTTTGAATAAGTCTACCTAAAAGACAGAAAAAAAAAAAAAAAACTGTTAAAATAATTTCCTACGTTCAAAAGACTGAGGTCTCTCTATTAAGACTTTTGGACTGTTAATGCTCTGTTTGCTTTGATTGTTTATATTTTTGACAAGCTCCCCCAAAATTCATATCTTAAAGTCTTTTTTTTAACTTTTATTTCTTTGGGAATTTTCAAAGGGCCCTGGAACTTCTCAAAGAAATTTGCTCTCTTCCTATAAGGAGAAAGATACTAAACTTATTAGGCTTATTCAATATGTTCAATTACATGGAAAGCATTGTCAGAACAGTGATGATAAGCCTGCTTAGGTGCTATTATGTGGGCAAATGTTATTGACATAGGTGTTTTAAAATTGTATAACATTACTGAAATTCTGATCTGTCCTGGTTATCAGTCATAATTCTGGTTATTATTATTTTAAAATGTTGTATGTCACAAAATTAACCAAATTTCCTTGTCAATTGCCATTTTGAGGTCTTGTTGTTTACAGACTTATTTCTTTGCTCTAATGCTTTTGCAAAATGTTTCGACTTCAGAAAAATTCATGGAAAGGACTCTGACATTTACACTGGAGTACAGGTTTCTGACAAACTTTCTGATCATAAAACTGAACTTGGTAAAAAAAATTACAGAAATCCGATGGAGAAACTGATGACTTCATAAAGCCACTAACAAAAAGAGTGGGATCAAAAATAGATTACACAGGACTGAACCAACTGATAAGGATGATTATAATTTTTATGATTTTTCATTTAAAGTATTGCTGAATTTTTAATGTTTTGTTTTTTCAGATTTAAGGAAAACTTTTTCTCTTTTCTCCTGAGCTAGCTATGACATAACAATTTGATAAATGATACTTTTGTAAGCAAAATTAAAATATTTACCTTTTTCTCTCTACCTGATCCCTCGAATTTAAAAACTCTTAGTAAGTGAATATTGTTGTTTTCATGGCAATATAGTTATTTGCATAAGTTCGGTAAGAATCTGTTCTCCTTATAACAGGACACAATTGAAAACACTGGTTATATTACCAAGGTTGTGACTGGAACATCATATTTGCAATATAACCATACAGCCTTTGAGGAATAAAGATTGGACTTTATAGAATAAAGCCACATGGAAATATTAGCCTGATACCTTATGTTCCAAGCAGCACTTGCCAGGATAAGTAAAAAATGTCACTTATCTGGCAGGTACAAGAAACCTTAAAATATTTTGGGAAAACCTCGGAATAGAGGAATTCACCCAAATCTGTAGGTATTGCAGGCAAAGTCTGATGACAAAATCCTTGGCTTGGCTTTCCTGGCCTCGAGAGACCTTTAAAGTTCAATGTGAGATTCCTTATAAAAAGTTCCAGCAAAGCAGATTTAAAAGAGCCTATGTGATCAACTGCTATTCTTGCTGTACCTATGTAAATAATTGGGCCAACTCTATTGGAACTAGACTTATTTTACAAACTAGTTAGTTTTAATTTGGCTATCTTTGATAAAAATGAGGGTGATTTTAGAGGAAAAAATTATATTTCAGTAAAAACTATTTCAGTATAAATTTGCGGATATTAGATCCTAGTTTTGTTGTCTTTTGAGGTTTTTGTTTTATATCTGTTGACTAGACTGGATCCTGATTTCTTCTAGTCTCCTGAAATATCTGGCTACAGATGTCCAAACTAACGTTTTTGATTTTTTTCCATCATTTTCATTTGAAATCACTGAGAACTGAACCTGCCCTTTTTCCTGAAGCCTTACAAACTAAAGCTGATGAACTTGATATAAACTTAAGAGATGACCTGACGACACCATCAGAGACATTTTATACTACGAAAGATACTTTGACGCTGACATCTAAAATTCTTCTTCATTGGCTGTCCTCTGAACTCAAAAACTGGTTTACAATTTGCTCTAACCATTAATCTTGTTTTTCTTTCGTTTACACAAATATGCTTTTAGAGTCTGCCATGCTGTTGGCACAATTTAGAAATCCTGTGGATTCTTAACTTCTGCAGAAACTCCTATTGCTAATAGACACTTAATTGCAGCCTTATTACAAGTTATTCACCTTCCTTCAAAAATTGCCATTGTTCATTGTTCAGCCCATACTAAGGAGACTGATGTCATATCTTTAGAGAATGACAGGGCTGACAGAGCTGCTAAACATGCAGCTCACTATGGACCCCCTTATCCGTTTTCCACTCAATTTTTAAATCTGCCTTTATCCCTGACTGATGTTATTAACTATCAGGCAAATGCCCCACAATCTGAAAAAGACAATTGGATACAAAAGGGTGCCAAACAATTATCAGCTGGATTATACATTGGACCAAATGGACTTCCAGTAGCTCCTTTTCTTTTGACTTTTTAGCTTGCACTTATCTCCCACCAAGTGGGACATATGTGCAAACGGGGGATAGTTAAGGAACTGAAAGACAATTGGTTTTGCCCTGGCATCCATAAAATTTCTGGCCAAATCACCTCCCAGTGCACAACTTGCAAATCTTACCAAGTCTCTGGGAAAAATCAGTGTGATCCAGGAAGTCCTCCCAGGCCCACGTTGCCTTTTGCGGCACTCCAAATGGATTTTATAGACTTGCCTTCAGCTTTAGGTTACTCTCACTGTTTGGTTATTGTCTGCATGTTTAGTGGATGGACTGAATGCTATCCGACCAGACATGCAGATGCCACAACAGTGGTAAAAAAATTAATAACTGAAGTTATTCCTCGCTTTGGCATTCCTTTATGGATTGAATCAGACCAAGGAACTCATTTTACAGCAGAGATAAACCACTTGCTTACAAAAACTCTGGGGTATTCATTAAAATTTCATACCCCATATCACCCTCAGTCATCAGGGCAAGTGGAACGTAAAAATCTAGATATAAAAAGAACTCTAGGAAAAGTCTGTCAAGAAACTGGACTTAAATGGCCAGAGGCTCTGCCCTTGGCCCTTATAAAGATTCAAAATACTCCAAATAGAAGGCATGGACTGACTCCTTTTGAAATAGTTTTTGGACGTCCGATGCCTACTGGCGTCTCTAAACCTTCAATTCCTGGATTAAATGAATATTATGGGAACTTAAGTGAACAATTTGATGCTATGACTTGTTATATACAAAAATTAACTAGTATACTTGAAGCATATAGTCAACAGGTAAAAGAGGCATGGCCACCACCTTCTGACAAGCCTTGCCATATCCCTTTCGACCAGGAGACCTGGTGTACATCAAGGTCTTTAGAAGAAAACACGCACTGTCACCTCGCTGGGAAGGACCTTATGAAGTCTTACTGATGACCTGCACTGCCATCAAAATAAAGGAAAAATTTTCCTGGATCCATGCGAGCCACGCCAAAATAGACCCAGAACATCGCTCTCAAGACAACTGGGAGATAATCCCCGCAGGAGACCTTAAACTAAGGATATCGAGGGCCAAAACCCAGGCCCCAGAAGCAGCCGACATCACGAAGTAGACAGCTTTTCCCAAGATCACGGATCAAGAAAACCTACTTTGACCCATTTCCTCCCCCTTGCTTCAAAACTCCCTATATATATACACACTCACACACACAAACTATTAGTGGATATATATATATATATATTTTTTAATCATTTAATAGAAAGCTGACTGGAGAGTGCTGGTCTCTATCTGTCCCTCTTCCCCTCTCTAAGTCTCCGCTATGGGCTCTTTTCCGATCTGTGTCTTGCTTTTACTAACTCTCTCCTTTTCAACAGGCCAGGCACAGACCAAACACCCCCTTATGCCAGTTTACCAAGCCCTAGCCACGCTAACTAATCAATCTGACTGTTGGTTATGTCAACAGCTAGATAGTGCAAAAGAACCTGAACTAGTCTTTGTTCCTGCTGATATGAACACCTGGTAGACTAAGTATAGAAAATGGATAAATAACAGAGTATGGTGTCCGCAACAAGGGAAACTTCACTCTGCTTCTTCTCCTGGTGAGTCACTTGGGCCCCAGAAAGATTACTTAGAAGGTCAAGGACTGTCCCTTGCCCAAGTACAAGCAATAGGTAAAAGTTTTTCCCTCTACATTGAAAGTAAACATGGCGCTGGACCTTTCCTGGGTGACATACCGAGACAATATTGCCGTCAAACTCTGTGGTTTGATTCCGCAGGTGGCATCTTCAGAACTCTCAAGGGAATTGTAAGTGACTCTATCACTACTCCCTCTGGCACAAACATTTGCCAAATCACCAAGTGCTCTGGATGGCCTACGAGCCACCCGTGTGCAACTTGGGGTATCGCAGCTATCCGCATGGTTAGGCTGCCCAATGCCACAGACTATATATGGGTGGATCAAAAATCTGGACTCACCTGGTCAGGTGACAAGACCAGGCTTTATAGCTGCCAAAATCAGACTGCAGGCCTCCTGTACCAGCTATTCCACAATCTATTCTGTTCTCGCAGACTGACAGGAGCTCATGGGAAATGGAGATGTTTAGGTAGTAACAGTGCAAGTGGCACAGATCATGAAATAGTCCAGATCCTGGGAACTACAGACTCAATTCTAACCTTGTCTTTAAACTACACTGGTCTTTTCATTTTATGCGGCAACAAAGTGTATAAAGGATTCCCACCTAATTGGTCAGGACGATGCGGACTTGGATACCTGGCTCCTTCTGTCACCAAACACTCCACCTTAAATGCTAGCCAAATTACAAACTTGGGTTCGTTTGTTCATAAGATTGTGCCACATAAACGTGCCAGTCGAGAAATCGTGGAAAATCCATTTGTGTATCACAACTCCAAGTTCTTTTCAGCCTTGAGAGTCCTATTCCCCGGCTTTGGAGATTATGAGTTGGAGAAAGCAATATTAAATCTCTCTATGGTAATGGAACAAGAGTTCAACACCACCATGCAAACCTTAAACATACTCCAGTCAGAGATTAACAGCCTAGCATCTGTGGTGCTCCAAAATCGACGTGCTCTGGACGTACTCACTGCCCAGCAAGGAAGAACATGTGCAATCATTGCAGAAAAATGTTGCTTTTATGTGAATCAAACAGGTCAAGTAATATCTAACTTAAATCTATTAAAAGAGAAGATTGACATTTTTCATCAGATAAACGAAGCTCACACATTTTATTGGACTGACTTATTTCCAGGATTGGTGGACTGGTTTAATGGAGTGTGGGGAAATGTGCTCCGATTTGTTCTTTTCTGCCTGTTCATCCTCATTCTAATCTACGTTCTTTTCTCTCTTTGCAGACTTCTTATCACTCGGATACTAACACGATTTCTCTCTCCACAGTCACCAGCTCGGCTTTTAATATGTGAAACTTCTAGGGAAGTTTCAGAGGAGGGAACTGATGGTGCTCAGGGCAAGCTGCCCCAGGAAGCACCACTCTGGTATGCGGATTATTTCGAGCTGAAGACAATAAGGACTCAGAGAGCTCAGGAAAAATATTTGAGTCTCCCCTCCCAAACTGTCTAAAGAATTTAAAACCAAAAAATCTGTTTTAGGAAGGGGTTATTATCATGACTGCTATAAAAGATAATTTAGGATAGAGGTTACAATAGAAAAGGCACCAACAAGCCCATCTTATCGGGAGTCCTGTCTCTCTGGCCACATTCTTTGGATGGCCCTGCGAGGAGTTGTCAGACAATCATTTACAAGGGAAGTCTCCATTTGTAAAGGTATCTCCCTCTCTGTATTGAGAAAAAGGGGGGGTGAGCTCATTTCTAGTAACTTATCAATGTGGAAGATGAGGCCTTGGGGCTGTATAATAAACCTTACTCTTGTTTACTGTGCTTTAGTGGTAATCTCCTGTAACTGACTCCCCCACCCCCAAAATCCTCCTTTGTCATTGGCTGAAAATGATATTTAAGACGAGAATTTCTGCTATTGTGTTGAGAAACGCAGTGTCCCTGCTTTCTCCCATGTATACATGTTATTAAACTTGGTATTATTTTCTCTTGCTAACCTGTCTTGTTGATTATTTGACCAGCCAGAAGAACCTTAAGGGAAAGGGCAGAGGGAGATTCTCCCTCTTCCCCCGACAAAAGCATGAACAATTCAAAGACGAAATGGGTGGTCTAGTAGTCACATAGGAGCAGCCTGACAGCAGCCCATTCATGGAGGCACAAAAACCCACAGCTGAATACACAATAATTCCTCCTTTGAAAGAGAACTATTACTGATCTCAGTTATTATGCTATAGGGATTCTATTTTGTCAAATCTTCTCGTTTTCTAGATGACAGAGCTATTGGCAAAAGTAGCTTCTAGGATACCAATTTCATATTATTGAGCATTGCAATATATTTTGGATTCACGTGCACATGGTTTTTCTAAATTTATATTTAATTTTTTCCTTACTTGTTCAGTTGCCATAAAAATAATTGAGGGAAGCGTGTTTTAAAGGGTGGCTTTTCTTTTTATTTTGACAGCTTTTTCATTACATTCATGTCGGAAAAGAAATCTCCGATGAGTGTATTTTGAAAATTTTTGGACATGGTAACAGTGAAAGGAAGAAATACAGTGAGATTGTGTCATGTAGTCATCCGGTAATCAAATAGAAACTGCTGCTTAATTTCTTTTTAAAACTTTCTTTAGATCTTAATTTCAGATTAAATTTGAAAAAAAACACATTTAACTAGAGTAGTATGACATTCATAGTTTTTCGTATCTCCTAAATGTATAATAATTTTCTTTCTAAATACCTGATATTTCTTAAAACTTATGTTAAACTATAAGAACTTTGAAGTCATGGTTTTTGTTTTAATTTTTGCTTTTCTATATTTAGAACTTAAACAGATGCTTGACAAGTATATGAAATCATTAAATAGTTATTGAATGCATGAATAAACGAAAATTAATTTGTAGATCCAGTTAACAGTGTTTCATCAATGATGTAACTAATTATATTTACATAATCAATTCTATATAATAGATGCATTTATAAGTCTTTATCTGTTTAAGAATATATCTGTTTAATAAAGGAGTGTTTCATTTTGTAAGGCATTTATGTATGTAGAAATGTTTTTACACATTGGTGAAGAGCCAATATCAACGTCAACATGTATTTATCAAGCATCTACAATGTGTCCAGAACAAAGCCTATCAGTTCTTTGTGATGTCTGCCTGACAATCCCAGGGGAGAAGAAGCAGAAAAATCAATATCTTGATAAGTAGAGCTATGCATTACCTTAACAAAGATGTTTCTCTGCTCTTTGTAAATCTACTTTTTCTTCATTCAACATTTATTGATTGTCTACCATATGTCAGGTACTATGTTGAGTGATATTTTATTTTATCTATTCTAACTTATAGTTTTTTTTCAGAAACACATCACTAAACAAACAAAAAACATAAATTTCTGTCTAAATCAACTTTTTCATTTATTAGACTTTATTTATCAGACTAATAATTAGTAAACAACCGCTACTTTATGTCATACGTTGTTTTACGCACCAGATATACATCAATAAACAAAAGACATAAAGAGTCTACTGTGGCATATATTTTATTCTAGTAGGAAATACAGAAATTAAACAATAAATGGGTAGATTGTAAATAATCTCAGAAGAAAAGACATGTTTTAGAGAAAAGAAAAAGTCAGAACATCTGCTTTTGCTAATAGCAGGTTGAATAATGCTAAAGGACTCCTTCCACCAAGAACAACTAGACTATTTGGACAAATATTTATTTAAAAACAGGCATCAAAACTAAATAGAGCAATGAAAAAGTATGAGGCTAAAATCCAAGAGGAGAAAGAAATTTAGAACAGGAACTCCATACTTAGTTCAACTTTTTTCTAGAAGTATCTAGAGGAGATAGCTAAGAAACTGGAAACCTGAGCAAATCTTTCATCAGCGTTGCAAGGCAGGAGGATAGAAATCGGAATTCAGGGCCTCCTTGGAGTGGAAGCTGTCTTCAAGCTCCAAAGCGGTTATCCCTAAGAGTTAGAGCATGAGGCCAAGCCTATGTTCAAATATCCATATTTGGTTAAAGTTGATCCTGAATTGCTAATGTATCTGAAATTGACAAATGCAAAAACTTCTCTCTGGAGAAAGATAAGTTCACCGAATGTCCCAAATTTCTTCTAAGTTATTTTACGTATAATTTCTGACTCTTGGTGTAAAAAAATCAGGTATATCAGGCCGCAAGTCAACATGATAGAAAAAATAAGAGAAAATAAAAACAGATTCAAAGAGGATCCAGAAAATGGCGTTATAAGACACAGACTTTAAAATAACTGTGCTAAATATGTTCTTAAAAAGACACAATTGAAATTTTTTCAGAGTCTTAAGGACTAAAAATATTAAAAATTTATGACTGGAGCACCATTCATTTAATATTAATAACTGAAGGGATAGGTTTAATAACTGTCTTTGTCCATTCAGGCTGCTGTAACAAACAACCGCAGACTGAGTGGCTTAAACAACAAACAATTATTTCTCACAGTTCTGGAGGTTGGGAAGGCCAAGAACAAGGTCCTGTGAGATTTGGTATCTGGTGAGGACCTGCTTCCTGGTTCATAGATAGCTGTCTTCTCATTGTGTCCTTACATGACAGAAGGGGTCAGAGAGCTCTCTGGGGTCTCTTTTTTAAAGGCACTAATTCCACTCATGATGAGTCCACCCTCATGACCTAATCACCTCCCAAAAACCCTACTTCCTAATACTATCACATTGGGGGTTAAGATTTCACCGTATGAATTTTGGGGGAACACAAACATTCAATCTATAGCAATAACATATTAATCACAGCTAAAGAGATAATTAGTGAAGTAGAGGATTAATCAGAAAAAATATTCAAAATTAAGTATAGAAAAACCAAATGATGGAAAATGCAGCAGAAATATAGAGAGTAGACTGAGAAGTTCTAATAGAACTGAAAATCGATTCTCAGAAAAGTATATAAAAAACTGAGACAGACACAATATCATAGGCATAATCAGAGTATTTTTCAGAAATTATGAAGTACAAAACATCTCAGATCTAATCTTCCCAAAGAAAGAAGAATAAAAAAATTCACACCTAGACACATAGCAAAACTGCTGAAAAATAAAAGAAAAGAGAACATCAATAAAAAAGTCAGAAAAAAGAGATATGTGACTATCTGTGGAAAAACAGTTAGACAACAGCTGACTTCTCAACAATAACAGCAACAACAACAATAAAAAATATGAAGGCAAATAAAATGAAATAGTATCTTCAATAGTTGAATTAAAATAAGTTCAATTATTTGAATTATAAGTTGAATTAAAAGTTGACAAGATTTCTATAGTTAGTAAAAAAAATATTCAAGAATGAAGACAAAGATGTTTGTGGTTAAAAATGAAAAGGGAATTATGAATTAGCAGATATACTAAGGAAAGGCATAAAGTATTCTTAAGGACAAAGGAAAAACAAAGCCAGATGGAAGGCAAACATAAAAAATATCAATAAGAACAAAAACAATTATGTGGATAAATCCGAATGAATATTGACAAAAACTATTAAAATATTACATGAGGCTATATATATATTAAAAATAACCTATGTTTACTATTTGTATGGGAAAGAGTGAAGTTAAAGCATTCTAATTTCTTGCATTGTCCCAGAAATGATAAAAGTAGTAATTTAAAGTAGACTTTAATAAGTCAAGAATGCATGCCCTCATATTTAGGGTAATCATTTAAAGAATGCATAGTTATCACACTAAAAGAAGTAAAAATGAAGTAATTAAAAAATCAATTATAAAAAATCATGGAAGAGATAAAGGCAAATAGATATGGCTGGACAAAGGGAAAGCAATAGAAAGATTGTGGACTTAAAACCAAATATATCAGTAATAACTTTGAATAAACTTGGATTATATGCTAAATATAAAACACAATGATTGATTGGATAAAAAACAGTGAAAAACGTGCTCTTTATAAAAGGCAACTCTAAACATGAAGATATAGAAGATAATATATAAAAGGATGGAAAAAGATAGAGCCCCAAAATACTCACTAAGTAAAGGCACATAAAGCTATAAATATATCAGATATTTTTTCTTTCATGTGGTTTCTCCAAACTATTAAATTAGATTAATCTTTCAAATCTCACAATTATCATTTTTTTTTTTTTTGTGAGGAGATCAGCCTTGAGATAACATCCGCCAATCCTCCTCTTTTTTTTTGCTGAGGAAGACGGCCCTGGGCTAACATCTGTGCCCATCTTCCTCCACTTTATATGGGACGCCGCCACAGCATGGCTTGCCAAGCAGTGCGTCGATGCGCGCCCGGGATCTGAACCAGCGAACCCCGGGCCGCCGCAGCGGAGCGCGCGCATTTAACCGCTTGCACCACCGGGCCGGCCCCTCACAATTATCATTTTTGACTAAAATCCTTTTACCTCTCAATATTTTCCTTTCAAGATTTAATAAATATTTACTTTGCTAATTTACTTATTTGAGTCAAAAAGAGACTATTTTGTCAAAATTATCATAATTATAACCTCTTTTGTGATTAGATTATTTTCAACATAACTATTACAAACCTTGTACTAACATTAAAAGAGAGTTCTGTATTTGTTGTATATGAAAGCATAAAGGGATTGGTTTACTTTTTGTCGCTTTATTAATGACAAATTTTAAGATTCAAATTTTATATACATTGTGAAATTCAAAATTAGCTATTAAAACACTGGACTGACCAAATCAGAGTTCTGGTTATGTTCACGGCTGCTGACCCCTTTAAGGAATATACCAGTAACAAAAGGTGCCACTGAACATCGATCAGTCGTAGAGGTACTGGGACATTGGATATCATTTCAATCAGACAGATGTACTACCTGAAACATAGTAGGATAATTTAGAACACAAAGAATTGTTTTCTAATAATTTTAATTTAAATATATTATTTTAGAAATTTAAAATGTATATGAGGTAAAAACTCAAACTCTAGAAAACACTACAACATGTAAACATCTCTCCACTACCATCAGCCACTTCTCTTAAATTCTCGTCTCCGCACACACTTAGTTTTCACTTTTTCTGCTTTTTTTTTGTCCTGCTATTTAGTTTTTTGTCCGTAAATCTCTTTTTTTCCTTTTTTTTATTCTGTTGATTTTAAAATATTTTACTCTCTGCTATGAAAGATGAGGAATTAAATTGATTTAAGCTATTTCTCTATATTCTCTCTCTCCATTTCTTGCCTCCCAATTGTTAGGTAATTTATTCATTCATTCAACAAATGTGCCAGGTATGATTCTAAATTCTCGGGAATCAATTGTGAACAAAACAAATTCTCCGCTCTAATGGAAAATTCTACAGAGAGAAAAGAAATTAACAAAATAATATATAACATATGAGACAGTGATGAGTGCTACAAAAACAAAGCAGTGTACAGACATAGAAGGTGATGGCAGCGTGTTATTCTTTTAGTAGGGAGGTAAGTGAGGACTTCCACTTGCAGAGGAAATTCAAGCAAAGAAGGAAGTGAGGAAGCAGGTCTTGCAGCTGCCTATGGGTGAGCATTCTAAACAGGGCAGAGCCCTCAGCAGGAAGCCTATTTGTCATATCTGAGGGGAAAGCAAGGAAGCCCCTGTGGCTGGGACAGCAGGATCAATGAGCAGAATGGTAGTGACGAGTTGAGAGAGTCAGGCAGAGGTGAAATCATTCAGGGTTTTGTAAACCATGGCAAGGACTGTGGATTTTAATTTGACTGAGATGGGAAGCCACTGGAGGATTTTAAGTAGAAGTGTTTAACTTCCATTGTAATAGGTTCGCTCTGGCAACTGTCTTGAGAATGGATGGAGACTGGCGTGCGTGTGCGTGTGTGTGTGTGTGTGTGTGTGAGAATTATTGCAATTTTCCAGAGAAAAGATGATAATGGCTGAGAATAGAATGGAGCAATGACGGTGGCAAGAAATGGTAAAATTAGAGATCTCTTTTTGTTGCTAATGTTGTTTTTTTTTAATTGAACTGTAACATAAATACTGAAAAGTGTAAAAGTCATATGTGTGCCGTTAAGTGACTTTTAACAAAGTGAACATATTTGTGGAAGTAGAGTCCAGATCAAAAAACAGAACGTTGTCAGCATCCCTTAACCCCTTTGTTCTCTCTCCTAATCGCTATCCCTCTGAAAGTAAATCAATATCTGACTTATAACAATACAGAACAAATTTGTCTACTTTTAAACTTCATGTATATGGAATGAATAATATGTTTCTATCTTCTTTTGCTCAACATTATGTTTGTGAGAGTCATACGACGTGCTGTTGCTTGTAGTTGAAGTTTTTTGCTCCTTTCATTTTCGTGGCTTTATATTATCCTTTTTGTGTGAATGTGCTACACTTAATTGATCAGTTTTACTGCTAGTGGCCATTTGGATTGCTTCCTATTTGGGGTTATTATGAAGAATTCTGCTGTAATTATTGCAAATGCTTTTGGGTGAATGCATGTACACATTTTTGTTGTTTATATTCTAGGAGTAAATTTCTGGATCATAAAGTATGCATATTTCAACTTTAGTAAATATTGCCACTTTGCAAAATATCTGTACAAATTCATTCCTACCTGCAGTACATGGGCATTCTAGTCCTCACGCATACTTGGTACTGTCTGTCTTTTGTTATCTTAGTCATTCATCTGGGTGGGCAGTAGTAATATTGTATTTTAGTTTGTATGTCCCTAAAGGCTAATAAAGCTTTGCACTTTTTCAATTTTATAAGCCATTTGTATATCCTCTTCAGTGAATTGACAGTTCAAGTCTTTTGCTGATTTCTCTATTGAGTTGGCTGAATTGCTTGTAATAATTTGTTGACATTCTTTATATTTTTGAATTTGAGCCCTTGTTCATTATGTGTATTGGAAATATCTTCTCTCATTTTTTGGCTTGCCATTTCACTCTATTAATCCTGTATTATGATGTTCATTAGTTCTTGATTTTAATATTTTCTAATTTATCACTTCTAACTTTTATGTTTAGTCTTTTTATGTCCTGTTCAACCTATCTTTCTCACTCCAAGATCATGAATAAGTATTGGATAATTTCTTTACAAGTTTTGTTGTTTTACTTTTTACATTTAGATCTGAAGTATACCTGAAACTGATTGTTGTATATGGTATGATGTACGGATCTTTTTTTTCCTTATATGGCTATTCAGTTGAGGTAGAATCACTTATTGAAGACGCAATTCTTGACCCATTGGGTTGCATTGTCACTTTTGTCATAAATCACATGACCATGTATGTTTAGATCTGTTCCTGGTTTCTGTATTGTGTTTTGCTTCTCCATTTGTCTCTCTTTCCCAAAATACCATACTATCTTGATCGTATAGCTTTAAAATAAATATATATATCTGATTATGCAAGTTATGCAAATTTTTTTTCAAGAGTGCCTTGTCTATTTCTGGCTCTTTTCATGTCCAAATACATTTAAGAAACAACTTGTCAATTTAAGTCACACACATACACACACATACAAATATACTGGGATTTAGATTAAAATTGCATTCAGTTTGGGTATATATATCAAAGATAGTTTAACATTGGAAAATTGGAATAGTTTAACACTGAAAACTATATATATAGTTTCACAATATACACAATATTGTATAATATAAAATTTACAATATATACAATATTATCTTCCAGTAGATAAACAATTTATAGCCCTCTGTATATACCTTAAATTTATCTCAATACTTTGTAATTTTAAATGCAAAAGACTTTAACATTTTTGTTAGATTCATTCCTAAGTAGTTGATAATGCTTTTGTTTTACTGTATTGCCTAAAACTACCAGTACAATAATAAAAAGAAGTTGGCTGTTGTCATCTCACTATAAGCATAACATTTATTAAAATCTGTCTTAATACTCTTATCAGATTGTCAGATTAAGAAATTTCATGTCTATTTCTGGGTTGGTAAAATTATTATTTTTTATCAATAGGTTATTAATTTTTCCAAAGACTTCTTACATTTACCAACTTTATCACATTCTTTTTCTCTTTTTTTTCTGTTAATGTGATGGATTATGTTGATGAATTTTACAATGCAATGTTAAACTATCTTTGTATTCTTCAAATAAACTTATTCATCCTGTATCAACCTGCTTATATATTTCTACATTTTATTTGCTTATATTTTAACACTTTTGTACCTATGTTCATGAGAAAAATTGTTCTGGAATTTACTTTTCTTGTAATATCTTTGTCAGGTTTTCTTTCTTTTTTTTTTTTTTTTTAATAAACATTATACTGTCCTTATAAAAAGTTTTGAAATCAGGGTCTTTTTGCAGGTAGAGATGACAGAATTTACTCATGGATTGAATCCAAGATATCAGATAGAGTTGAGTCAAGGATGAATCTGATAATGATTCAGGTAAACTAGTGTCAGTTTTATGAAACCCTCTTCTAGATTTTTCTCTTCCTGCAGTGAAATAAGGAGAAAGTTATCAGCTAAGAGTATCTGTGATGATGTTATGGATGAAAGTGAAGAAATATGAAATCATCACCTTGGAGACTGAGGTTAGGAGGATATGGGATTATCCTAATGGATGTTGTTGTTATTAGTGCCATAGAGCCAATTCTGACTCCTGGCAACTCTGTACAGCAGAGCAGAACACTGCCCAGTCTTTGTGTGCCATCCTCTCACCTTCCAGGGCTATATCAGCCAATATTCCACTGCTATGCATTGGGTTTTCATGGCCAGTTTTTTTTTTGGAAGTGGGTGGCAAGGTCCTTCTTCCTAGTCTGTCTTAGTTTGGAAGCATTGCTGAAACCTGTCCACTATGGGTAACCTTGCTGGTATTTGAAATACCAGTGGCGTAACTTTCAGCATCACAGCAACACACAGCCCTCGCAGTATGACAATTGTCAGTCAGGTGGTATGGTTCCCTGACCTGGAAATAAACCTGGGCCTTGGCAGTGATAGTCCCAAATCTTAACTACTAGACCACCAGGGCTGGCTCCTAAGGAGTGTACAGAATCAGATATCTGGATAATAAGAGATTACTTGAGCGTCTTGGATTCTATGTGTTGATTGAGGTTATCAGAGATGTGAATCATGGTGGGATTAGTCCTTACAGTCTCTTTAAGGAAAGGAACCAGTTCAAGTTGCAGTCAAGTTGAGGACTGATCTCTTTCCTTGTATTGATGAGCTAAACATCGTTGGAGGAATCAGTTTTGTCAGAAAACTAGGAAATCTATGGATCCTCTCATCAACTTTGAAATGGTGGCCTAGACCATTTGGGTTGCTATAAGAGAACACTATAGACTAGGTGGCTCATAATCAACAGAAATTTATTTCTTTCAGTTCTAGAGGCTGAGAAGTCCGAGATCAAGGTGTCAGCAGATTCTGTGTCTGGTGAGGGCCCGCTTCCTGGTTCATAGACTGTCATCTTTTAATTGTAACCTCACATGGTGGAGGGAGAAGGGATCTTTCTGGAGCCTCTGCTCTTATGACCTAATCACCTCCCAAAGGCCCCATCTCCAAATAGCATCACCTTGAGGATTAGGTTTCAACATTTGAATTTTGGAGATTCACAAACATTCAATGAATAACAGATGGTGATGTTGAGGAAATGGGAAAACTTGTCCTAATGAGATAGAGAATTTCTGTGGGATTCCTTCTAATATTGCCGTGGTTGGTGTTAGGAAGGCTGTGAGTAGGTAGCCTAGCTTGGACCTCTCATCATGGTTAATTATATTATTATTTTCATTTATTCGAGTTGTTATGTAAATTAGGTGATATATTTAAATCTCTCATTCTTAATCCATTAACCAACACATCCAGTGATTTCTGTCAGTTATACTATTTTTTTATTTCATCAAGTTTTATTATATTTTGTTTCTGTACAATACTTCTTTTCAATGTTATGCTAATATTGATCACTCCAAGTCCTGAAAATTCATAAACAGTGTTGAGCTGTGACTGTGTCAATATCGTTGTGATTGAACTCCTAAGCAAAGGAAATGTAGTCATATGTCACCAAATCTGTGCTACTTGAAAGTATGCTTCAAGTATTTGGGGTAAGTGAAGTCTATTCATTTATACTTTATAAATTGATTAGAATAAAGCTACTCCTCAGACCATTTCATAAGTAGACCAAGACTATGTTGAAAAATTCTTTATTTTCTTGTAATGTCTAATCAGCTTTCTTTTCTCATATTGACAAACAATAGCAGAGAACCTCATATCATTAATATAGTTTAATTTCTTTTTTTTTTTAACTTTTTTTTTTGTGTGTGAGGAAGATCAGCCCTGAGCTAACATCCATGCCAATCCTCCTCTTTTTGCTGAGGAAGACTGGCCCTGAGCTAACACCTATTGCCAATCCTCCTCCTTTTTTTCCTTTTTCTCCCCAAAGCCCCAGTAGATAGTTGTATGCCATAGTTGCACATCCTTCTAGTTGCTGTATGTGGGATGCCACCTCAGCATGGCCAGAGAAGCTGTGCATCGGTGCGCACCCGGGATCCGAACCCGGGCGGCCAGTAGTGGAGCACACGCACTTAACCGCTAAGCCACGGGGCCGGCCCCCTGTAGTTCAATTTCTTAGTTCTATGTTTGGTGAAATGAATTACAATTTATTTTAATACATTTCTCATAAAATTCTCTGTCTTCCTGTTTAATTACTTCTGATTTTTAAAAAAATTTGTACCACAACTTACAAATTGGAGATTCTTCAATTATATTATCTTCAATATGTAGAATGCTTCCACTATCGAATCTCTTGTCTTTATTGCATTGTATCCCATTTTAATTTCATTGAGAACATTTTAAGGAAATCAATCATTATTTATTTTTTCTTCTCAAATGTATAGAAAAATAATCGTTCAATAGCTTTTTTCTCTTATTGTTTATCTTGAGTTGAAATTAGATTACAGCTTTAGATAGCTATAGAATTCCTACTTCACAATCTTTTTTCCTCAGAACTGTAAGACATAGTTTTATTGTCTTTTTGTGGCTTGCCAATGGAAAGTGTAATACCAATCTTATTTCCTTTCTAAGGTAACCTATTCTTCTTTTTTTAATCAATTGACGTCTAAACATTCACAACGGCGGATCAAGGTGCTGGCTGTTTTTCATTTATTGTGGCTACTACTCTGTAAAAACCCTTTCAATCTGAAGATTTCGGCCTTCATTTGGCAGAGGAAAATGTTTTATTTCCCTTTTTTCTTTATTATTTTCTCCTTTTCCTTATTTCTCCCAGTTCCTATTGAAATATGTTTTAGGCAATTGCTAAACTTTTTCCATTCTCCAGATGTTTTCTTGATGTTCCAAAGTTTTGATTGGGTTGTGTCAGCTTATTTCAATTCTCCCTACATCCTTCCAGGTTGTATCTCCCTGAGACTCAACGTAGACATTTGGCATCAACCTTCTTGGCAGTTTTCTCTAGATGTCCCTTTATCTGTTTTCTTCACCTGTCAATATAATTTTACTTACTTTCTGTTTTCTGGAAATCCATTGAAATCTCTGGCCCACTAATGGATTGCTCTTTTGTTATTAGTATGGTCAAAGATTTTCCTTTTTTCCAAAGCAGAATAGGAGGATTCATCTCTAAATCATAGATTGTATTTTATTTACATAATTTTATCTATGTGATGATAGATTCTACCACACAGAACAGATAAAAATATATTTCAAATATGTCCATAAAATCAAAAACAGAATTGTCAATTGAATAAATGAGGAAATATTGAAACAAGAGCACCAGGTATTCTTTGGGTCATTTTCATAATAGCGTAACATAATTGGAGCATTAATTTAGCAATGCTAGCAGATAAAGATAATTCAGGGACTATGACAAGACATTATTTATTGTTAAATTTCTTGTATTGTCTCTATCTCTAAGAAATAAACCTAAACTGTGGTTACAAAATGAAGCAATATTTTGGTGGTTGGATGTCTTCAAATGTAGACTGATAAAGCCTGTTCCTATTAAGCCTCAGGGACGCCTTTAGAGGAAGACTTTTTGATTTCTTGTAGGTTCAGTGAGTAAAGTTACTCATTATTAGTGATACGCAGGGGACATATTTCTTTCTCATTTCTTTCTTTACAGACACATTTTCCCCTTATGTGCTTAGTCACTTACTGAAATAGTAGACTTACTATTACTATAATAGTAGACTGTGCTTAGTAGACCTACTGAAATAGCAGTGAAGTTCAGTTCACTCTTTGGGAAACTCTAAGTCTATCCAAGTTTACATTTCCTACACTGCATTACAGGCTGGCAAAGCTTGTCTTTGCTTGCTATAAAGTTAGACAAACAGAAAGAGGACAAGGCTGGTCAGGATAGTGGGAGCCCCATGTGGCCTCCTCCTTCTCTACAGGGAGGTTGCCTGCTCGCCACGATACTGTCTCCACTTACTGAGGAAGGATAAATGTGTCTCAGGCTGAAAAACAAAATAAAACAAATATTAAAATTAATACACTACAATCTTTGTAAGAGATAAATAATCAAGAACAAGACTTCATAGGCTTATATGACTATCTGATAAAAATAAAATTTTCATCATCAAGTAAATAGGGTTAACAAAAAATAAAAGGAAAAAACAGTAAAAGCAAAATACACGTAGAACTCTCTAACAAAGAAAGAAATCCTAAAGACTAGGGTTTTCTGTTTTTTCTTCTCTTATAATACCTACTATGATGGGAAAACTAAACTTCTTCATAAATCAGTTTTCAATTCAATATGAAAAATTGTGAAAACACCCTTCAAGTATTTTAAAATTAAGTCTGAATTAATAACACAAGCTGATAAAATATATATATACACAAATATATATATATTCACATGTAACACACATACATATAGGCACATACAAAAGCATCTTTTCTTCTTATTTTAAGGACTCCAAGTATTTGTAGTTTCTATAGTGTATTTGGTATGTCAGTGAAATTAATCAAGTCAATTACAATTAATCCTACTGAAATGCCTTATAATTTTTACTCTATTTACTCCTATGAATAGTGATGTATAATTTATTTCTGTTGCAATCGAAAACAAAAGGCATTGTGTTATAATGTGTTCAATTGCCTCATTAATTGTGCCCTTTTATAAAATGCTGCTTTTGCAATTACAGGACTAGAGACAATAAATTAGTCCCTAACAAATTATACAACAAAATAGATACAGTGGATGTGACAGGTAAAATTTAAACCTCAGCAAAGAAAATCTTAAAACCATTCTCATGCAATCTTTTAAGATTCATCAATCCCAACTGACTGGGTCAGTATTTATTATCTGAGTGTGTGTGTGATATAGATTGGTATATAATTAATAAGTTCTACTCTAGTACTGTATTAAGTATACATTTTATTTTATAAAAATGTTCCTGTCAGAATGATAAGTGCAACTGAAAACTCATAGACAGAAGTGTATATAGTCATTATTGAGTAAATAAATTGCATAATATGTGTATATGTAATCCTTATAGAGATGAACTATACAGTATTGACATGCTATCACATTAAAATAAACCGTTTTTATATTATAAAATCCTTTTAAATTAACTTTAACTTTGGCAATAGTTTCTCAAAGTGGCAAAAGAGAATTGTACTTCTAATATCACACAATTTTTTCTAAAATCTTCTCTTTCACACTGACTTTGTTAAAAATGTAAATTCTGGGGTCAGATGTCTGGATTTGCTTATTGTGGTGATCATTTTGAAATATATACATACATCAAATTATTATGTTGTCTACCTGAAACTAAAATAATGTTATATATCAATTATATCTTAATAATAGTAAAAAAAGATGTCCAGATTTTATTCTTAATTTCTCTACTAAGAATTCTCTGTTCCACCAAGGTAAGTAGGTGTTACCTTGGGCTCTTTATGTAACTTCTTTGTGCATCCAATTTGTTATGTGAAAAGTAGAAATAAGTATACCTGTGTTTTAGGATTGTTATGAAAATTAAATGACTTTCAGTATGAAAAGTACTTAGAACCAAGACTACCAAGCATTCCATAAATGTTGGTCATTATTACTGTCTCACATGCTACCATCAGTTCAATGTGAACTTGATCTTTCCTCTCTTTCCTTATTCCCATTTTTCCATTTTTGAAACTATATTTTTCCTTTTCTGTGACTCTATGTCCTCTCCTCTGTCTATCCCCTCTCTGTCTCTCTGTCTCTCACTGAGCTTGCCTGACAACTTCCCAACTCTCCAACTTACTAGACTCCACCAAGTAAGGTGTCAGAAACCTATCAGGCGAAGACTGAATTTTTCTTAACTGGCAGCCTGAGAAACCAAGTTTTTTAGAATTGTAACTAGAGGACTTGAAATTATAGAGAAAAAGAGAATATCAGTTTTCATTTAAGTAAATTATTCTTGTGTTAAAAATATGACATATCCTTGAGAATTGCATCACTTTCAAAGACAGCCCTTCTTCTTGATCACTTTGCTGCATAGTGAATTTTTCCATAGGTCACATATAAGCTAGATGTACAATTCATTCAATTCAATTTTCTTAGAATGTAAATAAATTTAGGTACTTTCCATTCTCTTAATTACTTATATGAGTTGTCCTTATGTAGGAAACTTAAAACGAGTTATGAAAGAAATGCTCTTGAAATAAGGGAAAATCCAATTTTAGGCCATATAAATTGGTAAGCAATTAAAATAGAGTAGCTTATTACTAACACATCATAGATATCATTTTTTAAAGGATTACGAAGGAATTAAAGATAAATGTATTGGGTTAAAGGATTACATTAAAAATATGAAATGCATTACTATTTGAAGTGCACTTATCTTTTCTTCAAATCCTTACACTATAACTATCAGAAGGTCTTAAAAATACATGATAACACTCAAAAATGCATTCATAATTTAAATTAACATAATCAGAACTTGAATTGGCAAATATTCAATTTTGCTTTTAAGAAATTTTAATTATTAACTTTAACAGAGTTATAAAACTCTAGAACAATTTTCTATTTCAGGAAAAAAATCAGGTAATCAGCTCCCAGTTATCTGAGTAAAAGTGAGTTACAAAGTCTTTTGTTTCACAATAAGTATTTCTTGTTGCAGAGGGTAGTAATTTAGGTGAAAGCGTAAAGACCTATAAGCAAAGAAAATGGTCTCTAACATTGACTTTGCCAAATTTAAAAGTATAACCTGAGCTAAGTTAGCCTTCTGTGTCTCAATTTCATTGTTTGGAAAATGAAGGATTTGGTCTACTGATTCCGAAACTTTCCATTCTCTTAGAAATAAGCCAGTTCTATTACAAGCTCAATTACCTCATTATCTTTGATGGTCCAAAGAAAGTGTGATTAGCAAATGTATTAAAGGTTTTGAGTTGATTTAGATTGGGTCTTTGATTAATTTCTCAACTTAGCATAGTATCTAGAACAAAGCAGAATACAGAAAGGCTTGTGAACTGGCATGAAGAATGGGAAAGCTGTGACTCATACCTTTCAATATATTTACAGATTACGTTAAGTGTTGAAGATCCAAAGATAAAGAAGAAATAGCTTTTCCCTAGGAAAACTTAAAGACTAATAACTCTTTTCTCATCAGTCTTTCCTATATCCACTTTATTATAATGATTTGAACTAGGAATATCTGTCAGCCAAGACAGATATTCTGACTAGCCCAGAGAGTGAAATGATTTATTAAAAATAAACCTGAAAACTAGTTCTGGTTATGGTTTGATTCAATCAAAAGAGTCTCCTGGAAAGTGTCAACATCCTTTTTATTCAGCTTTTTATCTTGAGACAATTTAAAATTTACAGATGATTGTGATATTCTTTTGAAATGCCCACAATCAGAAAAAAATGTGAACAAATATAAATATAGAAACCCTCTCTGTAGTCATAGTAAGATTTATATTTTATTTAGGAGAGTAGATTAGTAGAAAGCATCCAAGATCTTTCTTTAATTTCAGTTACTGTTAACCGCTCAGGAGACATAAAGCAAGTATCCATGAAAAAAAGTGTGGTCAGAAATTATTAGTACCTCCCTTTTTGGCTGGTGACAGGCGCCTTGATCAAAGTATAGAGAAGACCTAAGATTTTCCAGATGGATAAACTCACCATGTCAATGCAAAATATTCTTGTACTTAGATATTTTATGGGGAGTTTATTGAACTTGAATCCTACAATAAGAACTAGAGAAGGATTAGATAGGGCAGGTAAGAGGTTTCCATTTGATATAGAAGAAAATGCCTATTAGAAATTTGTAGTTGGACCCCCTGATGTGAATATAGCTTAAAAATACAGGTTGAAAACAAAAATGTCAGGACGAGAGCTAAATATTTGACTGAAGATTTAAAAGAGACTGAGACAATAATCAACTCAATTAAGGGGTAAGATATAGCAGATCTTGATATAGCATATAGATATAGTATATCAAATGTTACCTCTTCTCCTATAAAAGAAAATAATTAGAGGATAATTAAAGATTTAGAATCCTTTTGAAGGGATAAAGACAAACCTAGTCTCCATAATGAAAAGTGTCTGCTAAAGGACAAAGAAGAAAGGAACATGGAAGAGAATATTACAAAAATTATTAGGAAACAATAGCTTCTAAATTTATCTCAAAGTAAAGAAAATAAAGGCACACTAAGAAAAGATTCCCTAGCATAAGAAGTATTTTGATCTTTAAAAAAATTCTAAAGCCTAGAATGAAACGTATCACTTGTCAGAATTAAAGGGGAATTTTAGTGCATTTAACATTCTCTCAATTGCTATTAAATTCAGAGGGCTTTGAGGGCACATGAAGCTGTAAAAAGTCCTTGTAAGATCTTGCAGGTCATAATAGCTTAATTAACTTTATAGAATAGTAATATTTGGCCTAGGAAGACCTGGACACCCACTTCCAAAAAAATTGGCCATGAAAACACTATGAATAGCAGCAGAGCATTGTCTGGTATAGCACTGGAAGGTGAGAGGATGGCATGAAAAGACAGGGCAGGGTTTCCGTCTGCTGCACACAGGGGCACTGGGAATGGGAATCAACTCCACGGCACTGACAACAACATATTTGGCCAGTTATCAAGATTCTTTGGAGCTTGAAATTAGGGAGACTGAGGACATGAGTGCAGTCCCTGAAGGAATTTGTAACTGTGTTCAGTGGGCAAAGGCTTTCCTAGTCGTACTTCAAGGCATCTCTCTGATTCATGCCATTCATCTCAGGACTGAACAAGGGAATGTGAATGAATCACTGCTATGTGAAATTAAAGATAATGGGGCCAGGAAGACCACTGTGACCTTACAAAGGCGGTGACTACCTAAGAGGAAATGCTCAGTAATTTTCCAAAAGCTAATCTTTCTTTCTTGCTTAGTTTTGTTTTGGTTTTGTTTCTGTGTGCAAGGGTCTTTTTTATTATTGTTTTTTGGTCATTCCACAGCCAAATTTGCCACGATCAGTCTATTCAATATGCCTATATGCTCTAGAAGCAATTGGAATCTGCAGTGACAAAGACAGATAATTCACATTACCTAGAATATTCCTTATGTCATCCCATTGTGGAAATCTCCAATACAAATTTAGTGGAAAGACACTGTTGCCTGAATTCTTCAGAGGCAAGATAGTGGGTTACATAATAATTTTGATTCGTGTTAGCTTGCATTAGTTGAAATACAGACTTAGTTCTTTACTTAATTATGTGATTAAAACTACTTTTTTGCCATTTATTTGAGCTGAAATAACTGTAGTTTGAAAGATATACAAAATTAATTATCATAAGTAATAAAAAATCTCACTAATTATCTTTGGGTAGAGAATCCCCTTGACATTAATTTACATTTCAAATTACAGTGACTTCTTAATATTAACAATAATTTAAAGCAAAGTGTGGAATGAGTATTACCCCACCTATAATACATCATATGTGATTATGTGAGCATTAGCCTGTGATATTATAGATAGAAAAGTATTTAAATTATTTGTTAAGATCAAAAATTCACACACTGATTATCCAATCTTGTGGAAAAATAATGACATCAAAAATTGCATATTATCATGTTATTAGACAACAATGCATGAATATTAGACAGCAATGTAGAATAGCAGTAATCAGAGACCTGTCTACATGAACCTGAAAATATCTTCCGTGTTCCTAATCTATCTTTATAAATTACAATATTTCAAAATATTGAGATAAATAAGAGATTTTTGTTTGTTTAGGAATTAGACGTCTTAGATAATCAAAGATTCACTCAAAGCCATTCCTAACACAGCCTCATCAAATAGCTCTTAATGTGTTTTTTGTATTTATCAAGAAGATTCAAGTTTTGCCATGGTCTGTTGAGCTGACTGACTTTAAATCTTGAAGCCTAATGGGTTCCCCTCTGGAAAAGAAAAAGAACCATTCCTCCCTTGAAATCCAGCCCTTGTGTCTAATAGCTTTAAAATTAGCAATGAGCCCAAGGGAGTCATTTAGTGCTGCTCCGAATGTTACAGCAGGAAAAGTCTTTTGATTTGAATCTCAGGAAGCTTAAAAATTTTGTTTTATTTTAATATGAATCCAAGACTATAACTTTATTTTTAATTTGATAAATGCATAAGGCACAATGCCATTTCTTGTCAACCACTTCTTCCAGATGGTATAGCAGAAGAAACAAATTTTCTCTGCCTAGAAAACAAAGTCCTGAATGGATAGCTTATTTCTTCATATGTCTTTTTATTGAAGAAGAAATATTGGTTCATGTGAAGTTGACTCAGTCAGGTAATCCATATCTGTAAACACTCAACCCTGATCAGCCAGATCCTGCATGCTCCAACTCCTATCCTAGTGATCCTGATTTATTTCTGTGTATGAAATGAACCTGAAGGGTATTATTTTGATTAAAATGGAAAAATTTTGAAAAAAATAATGCTTTCACATTATTTAGTAACTGTTAGGTTATGGCACTGAGTTTGATATATTACTTACATTATCTTGCTTAAAATTCATAATGCTATGAGGTAGGTGTAGTTTTCCCCATTTCATCAGTAAGGATACTAAAACTAAAAAAATTTAGGTAACTGTTCAAAGACTTACAATAAATTTGAACCTGATCCTATAACTGTAAAGTGAAACCAGCTGTATCTTCATCTCTGAATGGTCATAAGGGTAAAATAAGATACTACATATAAATTATCTGGCATGTAGTAGACTCTCAAAGCGAATAGTAGTTGTTGTGTATTATAGTGGCCATTGTAGGTAGGGGTGGATGATTTGAATCAGTCTTTCTGACTTTGAAATCCCTTTTACCTTCAAGCAATATTTTTCAAGAAAATCTGAGTTTGGTATCTTATGATTTATGTGGAAATTATGTGTGAATGATTGAAATTTTTATAAAGAATAAGAACAGTGCTTAAATATAAATCGTACTCATTTTAATAGAGCTGTCGTCTATAGTATTGTCTTATTGAAAAAAAAACTTCAGAAGAGTTTTACAATTAGATTTATCTGTAGTTAAATATGCTTTTCCTGAATTTCAAAAAACTAAAGATTGACAACTAAACTACTAAGTATGACCTAATGAATTCTTAGTGAATTACAAACTTTGCAAGTCAAAATGTGCTCATTCTTTTTATTTAATATCAACCATAATTAAATGTTCAAATCATGAATATTAAAAACATCTTTAAAAAGAAATGACTTTTCTAAAATAGAATACCACTTGAATCATACTGATGACCCAAAATAGTCTACCTTTTTTTTTTAAGTGGAGGTTGATTGATTTTCACTGACAAATAAAAATTACCACATGCTGATCTGAATAGGTAATGAACATGGCATTTATTTAAGAAGGATCAACTGTCCTTTTTGTATCTTAAGTTTCTTTGGGTATGTGTTTAATTGAAATCTTCCCACTTCTTGTTAACTGCCTCCACTTCCACGCCACCAACATCTCTTACTAGGCTTTACACACACACACACACACACACACACACACACACACATCCCATACATGTATGCACAATATTGATAAACTAAATGGAATGTTTTAATTTACCTCTTTTTGCTATGTGAGTCAATAAAAAGTGATATACAGAATTCCTTTGCATATCTAAGTTATATACTTGAAATAGTCTTCTAATATTTTTTATATTGGTCTGAGTTGTCCAGAAAGATGGAACCAATATTTTATATATATTATATATGTGCGTATATATATATGTGTGTGTGTATATATATATATATCTAGCAGAGCTGATGTGTAGTTTCAGTCTAAGTCTAAAGGCCTGAGAACAAGAAGAGCCAATGATGTAGTTCTAGTCCAAACACCAGCAGGCTTGTGACCCAAGAAGAGCTGATGTCTCACTCCTAAGGCCAGAAAAGACCATTGTACTAGCTCAGCCGGTCAGGCAGCAGGAATTTCCTCTTACTCAGCCTTTTTACTTTATTCAGGTCTTCAGTTGTTTGGATGAGGCCCACCCACCTTAGGGAAATCTGCTTTACTCAGTCTACCCATTCAAATGTTAATTTCATCCAGAAACACTCTCACAGACACACTCAGAATGATGTTTGGTCAAATGTTTCTGAGCACCCTGAGGCCTACTTACGTTGACATGTAAAATTAACCCTCACAATTTTTAAAGTTGTTTTTGATGAAACTTTTTATTTTGAAATTATTGTAAATTCACATGCAGTAATAAGAAATAATACAGAGAAACCCCAGAGATTTCATACAGAGAACCTGGCCTTTACCCAATTTCTCCCGATGGTAACGTATTGCAGAACTATAGAACATTATCACAACCAGGATATTGACACTGATACAGGAAAGATAAAGAACATTGCCATTGAAACAAAGATCCCTCGTATTATAATTTTAAGCCACACCTACTTCCTTTCACCCCACCACACCTCCTAAAGCCTCTAGCAATTGCTAATATGTTCCCTATTTCTAAAATTTTGTCATTTTAAGAATGTTGTATAAATTGAATCATATAGTATGTAACCTTTTGCTTTGGCTTATTTCACTTAGCATAATTCTCTGGAAATTCAACCAGTTGTTGCATGTATCAATAATTCATTCTTCATTCTTTCGGGGTCTTTTTGGCAGAGTATTATTCTTGGTATGGTTCTACCACAGTTTATTCATCCATTGAAAGATATCAGGATTGTTTCCAGCTTTGCCTATTGAACATAAAGTTGATATAAATACTTGGATCCAGGTTCTTTTTTTGTGAACAAAAACTTTCATGTCTTTGGGATAAGTGCCCAGGAATGCAATTGCTGGGACATATGGTAGTCGCATGTTTAGTTTTTTTTAAAGAAACTTCCAAATTGTTTTCCAAAGTGGTTGTGCCATTTTATATTCACACCAGCAATGTATGAATGATCCAGTTTCTCTGTATGTTAGCCAGCAAATGGTGTTGTCACTATTTCTATTTTAGCAATTCTGATAGGTGTGTATTGATGTCTCATTGTGGTTTTACTATGAATTTCCCTGATGGCTATTGATGTTTGACATCCTTTTCCTGAGCTTCTATGCTATCTGCATGCCTTCTTTGGTGAAAAATCTCTTTATTTCTTTCAGCCATGTTCTAATTTGAATTTTAAGAGTTCCTTGTATATTCTAGATATTAGTCATTTATTGGATATATGATTTGTAAATATTTTATCCCAGTTTGTAGCTTATCTTTTCATCTTCTTAACAGGATACATTACAGAGTAAAAGTTTGTAATTAGATAAAATCCAATTTATCATTTTTTCCTTTTCTGGATTGTTGTTTTTGTGTGAAATCCAAGAACTCTTTATGTAACTTTATGATCCTGAAGATTTTCTCCTACAAATTTTTTTTCCCCAAAAAATGTTTAGCTGTACATTTTACAATTAAGTTTTTGAGTGATTTGTTTTGAGTCAATTTTTGTGTATGGTATGAGGTTTAGGTTGAGATTAATTTTTTGTAAAATAGAATTTGTTTTCAAGTGAGGGGAAGTGTTCCATAGTCCTACAATTAGGTCTCAGTCTTTAGTGAGCTTATACCTCTGGGCTGTGACACTTATAAGAGTTTCTCAGTTTTTTCTCCTCCTTTAGGTGGGACAGGATGGCTAGAGCAGACTGGAGTTGGGTATTTCCCTTCTCTCAGGTTGGATGTTTAGAGTGGGTTGGTGTTGGGTACTACCCTTCCCCAGGTCAGTTAGGCTCTGATAATAGCCCAGCAGGTTAGGTTATGGTTAAATAGTTTCCCCTGAAGACCGACCTTGTTAAGAAGAGCAGAGAGCTTGGATGTACTTCAAAATGATTCCTATCCCCCTCTCCTGCTGGAAGCAGGAGTAAGTTTTTTTCTGATATTTACTGTGGGAATCTGGTCAAATTCTTGGAGGTAAATCTCACATTATTGTGGGGTTCTCCCCGTGACTGGTTACCCCTGGAGTTTTTAACTCTCAGAGTTGTCTGCACTGAGCTGCCAGCAATGCCTCCATTACAGTTAAGGTTTTCCCACCCGAGCAGTGGTTCCCATGAGGTTTCCACTTGTGAGTCTCCGCTCATACATGACTTCCTGTGTTCACCTGTCTTCCTTTCCAATTTCGAGGACAGTGATTTGCCTGGTGTTTTCCCTGCATTTATGCTTCCATGAAGAGTTGGTAACTTTTCGGGCTGTTCAGCTTTTACTTGTTGTTAGGATGGAGTGGGATTCCAAGATCCTTACATGTGGAACAAGAAACCTGAAGTCCTGGTATTGTATTTTAAAATCGGTGTCCAAATTTTCATTGCTAGCATATAGACATACAATCGATTTCTGTTCGTTTATCTTGTTTTCTGCCACCTTACTGAAGAGAAATTTCCAGTACTAAATATACACATTAGAAAAGAGTAGAAGTCTCAAATCAATAATCAATTATTAGTTCAGGAAATTTTGTTTTGATTTGTTTTGTAGATACCTTGGGATTTTCTATGAAAATAATCATGTCATCTGCAAATAGGGAGAGTTTTTGTTTCTTTCATTACAATATGGATGCATTTTTATCCCCTTCTTGCCTTATTGCACTGGCTAGAAACTCCAGCACTATGTTGAAAAAGAGTGGGGAAAGGGGAAATATATGCTTTGTTACTGATCTGAGAGGAAACCATTCAGTGTTTCGTAATTAAGTGTATGTTAGCTGCAGGTTTTTGCAGGTGCTTCTTATTAAGTTGAGGCCCTTCCCTTTTATTGCTGTTTTTCAGAGCTTTTGTTGTTGTTGTTACCATGAGTAGGTGTTTGAATTTTGTCAAATGCTTTTTTGCATCAATTGATATGATCATGTGATTTTTCTTATTTAGCTTGTTAACTTGGTGGATTACATAGAATGAGTTTCAAATGTAAAAACGGGCTTGCATCCCTGGACTAAACCTCACTTGGCCATAGTGTATATTTCCTTTTATATATTGTTGAATTCTACTTGCTAATATTTTAAGAATCTTTATATATTTATGAGGGATATTGGAAGGTCATTTTCTTATTTTGTGCTATCTTTGTCTGGTTTTGGTAACAGGGTACTGTCAGCTTAGTAAATAAATTGAGGAGTGTTTTCTCTTTTTCTGTTTTCTGGGAGACATTGTATAGAACTGGTTTAATTCTTCTTTAAAAGTTTGATAGAATTCTCCAATGAAACCAATTGGACTTAGAAATTTCTTTTTTGGAAGTTTTAAAATTACAAATTCAATTTTCTTAGTACTTATAGGGCTATGCAAGTTATAGATTTCATATTAGCTGTGTTGTGATAGCTTAGAATTTTTGAGAAATTGGTCCATTGGAAGTTGTGAAATTTATGTATGTATAGTTGTTCACAATATCTCTTTATTATCCTTTTGATGTCTACAGAGATATTCCTTGTTTCATTACGATGCTGATAATTTGTCTACTCTTTTTTTATTTTCCAATCTAGGTAGAAGTTTGTCAATTTCATTGATCTTTCAATCAACTAGCCCTTTGTTTCATTGACTTAATTGTTCTTTCATGCTCAATTTCATTTTTTTTTATGATATTATATTTACTATTTCCTTTCTTCTAGCTGCTTTGAATTTATTTTGTTCTCCTTTTCTAGGTTCTCATGATAAGATCTTAGATTTCTGATTTGAGATCTTTCTTTTTTCCTAATGTATAAATTTAGTGCTATAAATTTTCCTCTCAGCACTGCTTTAGCTGTGCCCCCTCTACATTTTAATATTTTTATTTTTATTCAGTTCAGTGTAGTTTTGGATTCCTCTTGATATTTCCTCTTTAACTCATGGGTTATTTAGTCATGTGTTATTTAGCTTTTAAGTATTTGGGAATTTTTCTCTTGTCTTTTTGTTGTTGATTTCTAATTTGACTCCATCGTGGTCAGAAAACATTCTCTGTATAATTTCAATTCTACTAAATTTTTTGAGGTTTATTTTGTGACCCAGGATATTGTTTATATTGGTATATTAGATGTGGATCCTTGAAAAGAATGTGTAATCTGATGTCAGGTGGAATAGTCTATAAATATTGATTATATCCTATTGGTTAATGGCATTGTTTAGTTCTTATATATCCTTGCTGATTTTCTGTCTAGTTGTGATTTCAATCATTGAGAGAGGTTGCTGTACAGGTCTACAACTGTAATTGTGAATTTGTCTATTTATTCTGTCAGTTTTACCACTTTTGGCTTAACATATTTTGCAGTTTTGTTGTTTGGTGCATGCACACAGAGAATTGCTGTGTCTTCCTCGTAGATTGACCTTTTTATCATTAAATGTTCCTCATAATTTTCTTTGTTCTAATGTCTGCATTATCTGATATTAATATAGCCTCTCCTGACTGATTTTAACTAATGTTTGCATGAGTTAAATATATATTTCTATATATATATAAATATCATATAACATTATATCATATAAATATATATATTTATTTCTCTATTCTTTTACTTTCAACTTGTCTATATTGTTATATTTGAAGTGAGTTTTTTTAGACATCATATAGTTGGGTCATGTTTATTAATCCAATCTGCCAAGCTCTGTCTGTTAATTGATATATTAAGACTATTTTTTTTTTAAAGATTTTATTTATTTTTATTTTTCCCCCCAAAGCCCCAGTAGATAGTTGTATGTCATAGCTACACATCCTTCTAGTTGCTGTATGTGGGACGCTGCCTCAGCATGGCCGGAGAAGCGGTGTGTCGGTGCACGCCCGGGATCTGAACCTGGGCCGCCAGCAGTGGAGTGCGCACACTTAACCGCTAAGCCACAGGGCCGGCCCCTAAGACTATTTTTGATAATTATCAGTATGTTAGCATTTAAGTCTGACATTTTATTATTTGTTTTAGATTTGTTTTCTCTGGTTCTTGTTCATCTCTTTTATTACCTTTCTGTGGGTTACTTGAACATTCTTTAAGGATTTCATCTTGATTTGTTTATAGAGTTTTGAGTGCATCTCTTTTTATATATTTTTATGTGGTTGCTCTAGGTATTACCTTATATATACATAACTTATCACAGTCTACTGATGTCATCATAATATTTTTACCAGGAATAGAATTCTGTTCTGACAGTTCTTTCCTTTCAACATCTGAAGTGTATTGTGTCATTTCTTTCTGGCCTCCGTGATTTCTGGTGAGAAATCCACTGTGATTGTAATTGATTTTTTTTTTCCCCGTATAGGTAATATGTTCATTTTCTCTAGCTGTTTTCAAAAAAGTTTTCTTTATCTTTAGTTTTCAGCAGTTTAAATATGATCTGTTTTGTTATGGATTTGTTTGAGTTTACCCTGTTTGGGATTTGTTCAGTTTCTGGGATCTGTAGATTTATGTCTCTTACCAAACTCAGTTTTCAGCTATAGCTACTTTGAGTACTTTTTTCAGCCCTGCACTCTTTCTCCTCTCATTCATGAAATCCAATGCCATTAATGTTAGATATTTTCTTATAGTCCCACAAGTCCCTAAGGCTCTGCTCATTTTTTTAAACAGTCTATTTTCTCTCTGTGATTCAGATTGAATAGTTTCTCATTACAACTTCTAGTTAACCAGTTCTTTCCTGTTTCCTCCATTCTGCTGTTGAGCCCATCCAATGAGTTGTTTTATTTTGGTTATTATAGTTTTAAAATCTAAAGATTTTATTTACCTATTTTTATCTCTTCTATTTCTTGTCTGAGACTTTGTATTTCTTTGCTGAAGCTTTCTTTTTCATTTGTTTCCTGTATGTTTATAATTTCTCTGTGAAGCAATTTTATTTTTTTTTTTGGTGAGAATGATTGTCCCTTAGGTAAAATCTGTGCCAATCTTCCTCTATTTTTTGTATATGGGTTGCTGCAACAGCATAGCTTGGTGAGCAGTGCATAGGTCTGCACCTGGGATCCAAACTCGCCGACTCCAGGCCACTGAAGCACAGCGCATGAACTTAACCACTACACCTTGGGCCAGCCCCAACTTGAAGCAATTTTTGATGGTTCCTTTAAAATCTTTGTCAAATAATGATAATATCTCTGTCATCCCAGTGCTGTCATCTATTGACTGCCTTTTTTCATTCAACTAGATTTTTCTGGTTCTTGGTATAATGAATGATTTACAGTTGAAACCTGGACATTTTCTTATTATTTGATGAGATTTTAGTTATGATTTGGAACTTACTTTACCTGACTTTCTCTGGCACTGCTCAGGCAAGGGAAGTGTGTGTACTGCTTTATATTACTAGATGGAGGTACAAGTCCTGGCTCCTCATGCAGCCATTTGACACCTAAGCATAGAAGCTCTGCATTTCAGATGGGCAAGGTTGGTAGTTTCAGCTTCCCATTAGATTCCCAGTGACAATATGGTGACAGTGGCCTCATTACCAATGGGAAATGGTGAAAGTCCTAGCTTCCCACTTGTTCTCTACTACCATCCCAGTAGGGGTGTTGGGGCACCTAGTTTCAGCCTGAGGATGAAAGTCTGGGTTGTCTATTAGTTCTTCGATCATGTGTATGGGCATGGGACCACAGTTTTTTCTGTGGTGTTTGGCTGGAGAACAGCAGTTATTGTCAAAAAGTTTTCTATCTTTCTAGGCTGCCCCCTTTCTGGTCATTTGGCTAGAGAGAGCAGGCTTTTGTTGGGTCTTTTTTGGTCTGTGCCTGTTGATATTTCTGGGTTTCTGCCTTCTTGTGCTCCAAGTCTGAGATATTCGAAGCAAAAAGAAAACCCAGACAGTTCATAACCATGTTGTTTCATGGATCATGAAGTCCCTAGTAGGTCTACTTCTGTTTTCCACCTTACAGAGTTTTTGTTTTTTAATATTTGTTTTATATTTAATGTCTTTGAATTTTAGTTGTACTTAGCAAAAGAAATACTGAAAAATATCTCTACTCCATCTCTCTAGAAGCAGAAGTTTGCCCTAGCATTTTTATTTTTAAAAAACACTGAGGTCAAAGGATCAAATTATGAAATGATACTTTTATGTACACAAGAAGGAAATATTCTTAAAATCAACAATAGTTCTGATAGAGCTATCTATGTCAATCTCTCTCACTCTGTCTCTCTCCATATCTATGGCTATGCCATCTATAGCTATAGATATATCATTTTCCATTCTTTATCCATATCTATTTTTATTCCCAAACTGCCATACTTATATGCACACCCACATCTATATTTATACTCAACCAATACCTTATCATCAACATTTATAGTATATAGGACAAAGAAGACTGCTAACTCTAATTTATTTTATATGTAGATTCCTCAATATATCTTTGCTTTGTATATGAAGCCAATGTAAAGCCAGTTCATTTTGGAATATGAAATACACCAAATATTATACCTAAATTTGAATTTCTCAGTTATTACTTATTTACATTTTCAACAACTATTTATTAGCATCCATTTGGACAAGAAACTCTGCTGTGAATTGTATATCAGTGGTGTGTAAGACAAACGTGGTCTTATTGCCATGAGATATGCATGTTATTATATGTACATGCATATTTCATATGCTTTACCCTGTGCACCTACCCACTTGTACTTTCCTGCATAAGTACACACACACACATATACTGACACTCAGTGACACAATCAAGGTGGAAATGAATGTTCTAGTAGCAGAGTCTGTTATTTGCCAAGGCTAGAAAGTGTTAAGTTGAAATGGCAATTTTCACTGGTTGACTAAAGAGCTAATTAATACTGTCAACTCTATCCTTTCTGAAATATTTCTTATCTTCTGACACTGGATCTCTCCTGTTACCTTAGTCTGGTTTCAGGAACAGAACATGTTCCAAAATATCTTCATATTTTCAGTGAAACAGTAGAAATTCAACTTTAGGCACTGGGCATTTCTGATGGACATGAAATTGCTAGCTCATTCTCTCTCTGTCTCTCTCCTTGATTCACTAATGATATGGTGCTGTAAAATGAAGCATGTTAAAAATAATTTTTCCTTAGTAGTATATATGTATTTAATTGTGTAGGTAATCTTTTGTTCTTTCCCAGAGAACAAAATTTTGAAATATATTTTGTAGTTTAAACACGTCTCTAATTCAAAAGTCGACCATATAGATTATATGCTCCTCTAAGGCAGAGGTTATCTTTCATTCACTAGTTTTTATCACCAGCTCCAATCACTGTGACTAATGCTCCTTAGGGACGGCTGAGTTAAGAACTGAATGGCAAGAAGGAGTTAGCCAAAATCTTGTGGCAGAGTGTTCCAACTGCACAAATGTCAAGGGCATAAGAGAGAACATGGTGAGCAAGAGCCAAATACGTAATATAAGGACAGAGAGGAAGAGATTGTAGAAAGAGAAGAGCCTAGGAATGAGCCCTGGAGTGTTTCAATATTTGCAAAAATGCATTGAGTACACAATAGCTTCTCAACAAATCTATAAGAATTAACACATTTACTTAAGAAGTCACTAGAGAAACTTGATTTACTTTTGAATCACTCTGTTTATACATGTAATAGTAAACTAAAATATAGAAGCAATCAATCAGCTCCAAATTATACTGGTATGTATAGCATCAAGTTTAAATATTCCATCTTTGTTTTTTAACAATATTTAAAGTCCTCCAATTATATTAATAACTTGTTTCAAAAGGAATGATAGTTAATGTGTGATTTGAAGTCATTTTTTTCTAATTATTTGTATGTTTTCGCATAAATATAAGTGATGCCCTTAGTCTATGTTGGGAATGGCACCAGTGGAAGGACATTGACAAAGCCTGGTGCCATGGCCTTTATTATGTCTCTTAGTGATCCTTCCCTTTGTTAACTGGTGGGGATGGGGCATAGGACGGCATCCATGTCTTTCTGTTGTACCCTGCTATTGCTCTCCTCATCAAGGGAGCTGGGAAGAGACAGATTTCTGCCTGAAAGTGTGTCTGACCCACTGCATGATCCCAAGAAGAAAAATGTGTTTGGTGTCACAGTGGTCATGAGTGGTCATGGAATTCCAAGATGAAAGAGATAGGGAAGGGCCAGTACCTGTTGGAATCTATCTTTAAACAAAAAAATAGCGCTAGAGAAACTGTAAAATATTAATGTGTTACTAAAATTAAATGGCATATTTGTAGTTCTTAATCTCAATTGTAACCCAAAAATACCAATTTTTCTCCCTCCCAGGCCTCCGAGCTCTGAGGTTTCCCCCTTTGATATACGCCAGCTACAGTTTCAACGCCTACGGCTTCTCTCAGGGTGGCTTGGAAGCTTTATAAACCCCTATGATCTAGTGATAATTTTTATCAAAAAATGACACTTGTGCCTCTGAATTAGCAACTGACTGGCATTCTCTCAAATTTCTTGAATGGTTGCTGGTAATTCTCTGAATTGTAAACTGTCTGGTGCAGACTTAGCTTGTTAATAACTATCCTTTGATGGCTTTTTTATTCTCCTTAATTTTTTAAAAATTTAGTTTCCTATATAACAGCCAAGTTGAAACAAGGACTACCTAAAGGTAAGAAGTTTAATACATATGCACACAGCTTGAGGGTCCCAGGCCCGTAATACTGTTGAGGCTGAAATACCTAATTCCTAACGAGTAGGGTAGAGTCACCAATTGATGGAAGTTGATGGTTATAGCTGTGCTGGTTCAGTTTCCCAGTTTCTTGGATGCACCCGTCAATTATCTAACTTCTTATTCTATGCTATTCATGACCACTAAAACAATGCTTTTAGAAATGAACATACAAGAACTGGCCTATTTTGTGTAATGCTGGGCTAAGTCAGGAACGAAAACATATGCTCTTTGTTCTGTCTGTTTGCATTTGTGCTTTAATTTTCTTCAAAATAACCTGAAGTTTTATGTCACTCTGTTCTACTATGACATGACACTTTATGAGAATTTATTTAAAGAAATAAACACCAGATCTCTACATCATGAATGTAATTTACAAAAAAAATTAGTTGTAGGCTTAGAAATTAAAACTACAGACGTCCATATTTTCATTGCCAGGAATTTTCATCCCCTCAGGCTCTCTTTTTTTCTTACAAAAGTACTGCTATTAAATCCGTGATTTTATTTTTTAATTTTTTTTTGTCTTTGCCACCCGCCATATCCCAGGCTCAGGCCTCCAACCCATCCCCCAACACTCCCATAGTGTCTATGACTATTTTCTGATGATCTAGAATCCAGGAAAATATGATTATGATATTCTGCCATTCCTTTCAATGTAAACTTGAAAAGTGTCTTGAAACTCCCCCCTAAAGCATTGTTATTCTGGAACTTTGAAGATGTCAGTGGATTGCAATGTTCAGGATGATTTTTACTATGAAATCATGACATCATGAAAGGAAATTTGGTGGAATGCTTCTGATCTCAAAGCTCCATAATGATTATGGGGATGAAAACCGAGGAAGAAGTTGACAAGGAAGATCAAGATTAAGAAACATTAATATTTTCCAACCATAAACAAATTATAATCCCACTCTAGGGGAGGAATACAATTCCTCTAGTCTAGGTCCTTCTGGCTGATCAAAGGAAAAATTGACATGAGGCAGAATAACAGGAGAAAATCAAACAAAGCTTTATAACATGTATACATGGGAGAAACCCAGGAAAGCTGAGTAACTTACCAGAATGCCTAAAGCTGCCACCTTAAATACCACTTTTAGCCAAAGACAAAGGAGGACGTTGGGGTTAGTGGTTTGGGGTTCAAAGGGGAAGAAGGCAATTTACATGGAGATGAAATGCAAATGTTTGTTAAACAAGTGTTTGCTGGCTCAGCTATATGCTATAGACAATGTTATTTTATGGTATTAGCTCCTTCCTGGAACAGGCCTCCTATCTTAAATTCTTTTAGGCAGTTGGGGGAAGGTCAAAGTTTCTTTTAGAGACTTTTGTTCTTAAAAATAATCAAGTCAAAGAGACACATTTTGAGGTGGCCAATTCTGATGCCCCACACTACCTATAGTGATAATTGAACTTCTCTATATAAACAATGATAAGCAAAAACTTGTGAAATAATTTTTGCACTTCTTGCCCACCCCCATTTGCATTTACAGATTCTATCCATAGCTACAGAACCATGCCATTCAAGTTAAAATATACTTATGTGTCTGGTATGAAAATGGAGGGAAATTTGAGGATTGCTAGCTGCCACCCTCAACTTCTTTTCTCAAGCAGAAAAATCAATGGCTTCAGAAAGTAGAAGCAGGGTTTTGTTCCTCAATTGAAATGAAGCTACTACACAGCCAAAAAATAATCAGAGAGTAAAGGGATCAGGATTATTTTGAATTATTTTGGGGAGAAAATTTCTGCTATTCTTTGTTAAAGACCTCAAAAGAAAGATGCAATACAAGATTTTTAAATAAGATTATTTTTCCAACATTGTTTGCATCATTATTCTGCTCCACAATTCAATGAGAAGATGATTAGTGATAACTCGTACACTAAACTTAGGGCAACAACATAGAGTAGTTTTAAAATACATCTTTTATTCTTACAATGGTGCTTTTGAGCCAATACTAGAACTTGAAACAAGCATGAGAAGCACTTTTCAGCACTCAGTAGGAATATCTCCAGTGTTAGAGAAGGATTAAAGTAACAGATTGAGAATGGTTTCAGTAAAAATCACTGTGGCATCTTGGTTCGGGAAGAGTGGAGGTTGCTTCACAATCCAGTATTATCTCAGGTTTGTGACACTGAGTACTTGGAAACCCTGGAATATATTTTTGTGTTTTGCAAGGAACCATTTTTATAAATGGGTTTCTTGAGTAGTTCTGTTAAAATTACAGCTTAAATCCGAATTTTAGACAGAGAGGTAACAAAAAGGTAAGCATATATGAGAATGGAGAGTACTTTTAGTTATGCTCTAAATATCACAATATAAGAATTTATTTTGGGGGCCGGCCCCATGGCTTAGTGGTTAAGTGCGTGTGCTCCACTACTGGTGGCCCGGGTTCAGATCCCGGGAGTGCACCGATGCATTACTTGTCCTGCCATGCTGAGAAGGCATCCCACATACGGCAACTAGAAGCATGTGCAACTATGACATACAACTATCTACTGGCGCTCTGGGGAGAAAAAGGGAAAAAAAAAAGGAGGAGGATTGGCAATAGATGTTAGCTCAGGGCCGGTCTTCCTCAGCAAAAAAAGAGGAGGATTGGCATGGATGTTAGCTCAGGGCTGATCTTCCTCACACACACACAAAAAAAAGGAATTTATTTTAATTTCAAACTTTAAGAACATGTAAAAATGCTGTAATTTCTCTCTTGCCTCCAACAAATATTACTTTGCGACATGCTTTTCATTCTAACATTCCTCACAATAAAGGGCACTTACCTCTTTATCAAAAAAGATTATTGTATGAATTACAATTGAAAGCTAATAAAAAATTACTTCATGAAATGTAAGTTATTCTTTAGAGAAGTGAACCTAGTAGGTGTGGATGAGCCATTTAAGGTTATAAATGCAATTTAAATTGCAACTAGAAACTATCAGAAGGAAACACCTGTGAGTTTTCAATCAGGTATCCACCGATTCTTAACCAGATCAATAAATTGTCACAGGACAATGAATTTGCAGCGCCCAATCAAAACAAATAAGGACTATCTTCTTATTATCATAAAAGCATTAAAAAAGGCTTGCACAGCATTCTTCCTTTAATTTGTCTTTCACTCTGCTCCATAAAGATAACAAATTGCTGCATTTCCCAAGAGCATATTGTTTTACTCTGTATGTTTTTCATCACTGAAGTCTAGAGACTATTGTTTTTTAATTTGCTGATGGAATTCATCAATTAGAATTAGTCGAAATGTTGTGGGAAGGTAATGACAATGGATGTGAACGTGAAGAGGAATGTGTGGTATGAATTAATGGTGCTTTTATGGTACTTCTCTTTGGATTCATGGTTGAGCTGATCTGATGAGTAATTAACTTACGGATATGTCAAAGCTGGGGAAGCAGAAGGTGGTTAAAGTTATCTGATTAGAGACACTTATGTAAGAAAGATGGAATCAACCTCTGTGATTACCTGTTATTAAATCCTTATATATGAATATCATTTTTTAAACTGCTGACGTTGTCTTTAGTTCCTTGGCCTCAGTGTCAACTAAGCAAAGTTTTTATTCCTGTCTGCCACTAACAAGCTATATGACTCAGGGACATTTGCTACAGTGAAATTTATAAGTCTTCATGTTTTCCCCTGTGAGGAGAAAGCTTTAAGTTTTCTTCCATCTTTAAGGCTCTGTGATTCTAGTTATTCTAATGGATGGTGATCCAGGCCACCAAAGTCACTAAATGCAAGTCCTCATTACAAGTGTTGACTGCCCCATCTAGTGTCATGAAGATGTCATGCTCACTAAAAGGTAGATTGGTCTGATTCCAATGTGGCACTCTAAACTGGAAAGCTTAGACAGCTGTCTGTGGTGGAGTTTGGAGTGAAGCTTAGCTCTACCAAATTTCAGATATTTTCCTGCTGACCTCTGTCCCAAACCAGAAAAGTTATCAATAATAATGAACATGATAAAATAATTCTTTCCTGGGGCCAGCCAGCTGAGGTAGCAGTTAAGTTTGCACACTCCGCTTCAGCAGCCCGGGGTTCACCGGTTTGGATCCTGGGAATGGACCTATACACCACTCCTCAAGCCATGCTGAGGTGGCATCCCACACAGAGCAACTGGAAGGACAACTATGACACACAACTATCTACTGGGGCTTTGGGAAGAAAAAAGGGGAAAAAAGGAGGAAGATTAGCAACAGATGTTAGCTCAGGGCCAATCTTCCTCAAATAATAATAATAATAATAATAATTCTTTCCTGAAACACACAGTTGGCACACAAGTGTGGACCAGCCTAGGACATCTTGGATACTTTGTCTCTGAGACATGAGTTATTAATGACTAGTATCATTAGTGGGCGAGATAAGGAACCTTCATCTTTGGGAAGGTAAGAAAAGAAGGGAATAAGCAACCTAAAATGCTAGGTCATCCTATAGAAAGGGTTTAGCCTAAGATAAAATATGTTTCTGCATAGCCTCTCAGCCTGGCCAAGAAATGAAACAGAAATAAACATGAACAAAATCTTGTCCAAAAGTGAAAAAAACAATATTGGATGCAAACATGGCTATTTTTCATCCATTATGTCTTAGCACAGACCTTCTCTGGACCACAAATAGTCCTTAATTTATAGCCTCAAGAAAATTGCTGATAAATATAAATGAAATGAATATATGGTGGCACTTAGCAAACAAATTAGATGATCATTCTGCATTTTTACACACCACGTCAATAATGTTTAAAATCTTCTGTGAATTGTGCCATTTTTTCAGGAAAGAATAGTGAAGTTTAGTATATTTTAAATTCAATAAAAGAAAAAGAAAATATTTCCATTTCAACCAAGTATGGCAGTATAATTAAGTCAGTCAGATTGAATTAAAATAGCTAAATTAACTTGAGGCCCTTTCTGCCATCCACTGTAAGTCTGCAATTTTTAATTAATGTTTAAAATGCAGTTTTCTTGTAGTTGATAGTTAATTTATAGCTATAAACAAAATATGTAAGCTTATCGTAATTTGAATATTTTCCATATGAAAGATTCTTTTGGTCTTAAAATGATAGAAAATGAGTACAAATACAATTTAGCTCTTTTGTAATTAAAATAAATGTTTTGCCTTCTTGTTGTTTTACTTTTAAGTAAATTAAAACTTAATATACCATAACCCCAGTAACTGGGGTATTAATAGTCTTTAAAATATTGCTTACCAACTGTGAAGTCTGAGCTAAATGGTTGCCAATTTCCCAAGCATCCCTTTTGAAATTCTAGGGTAATTCCAAATCATATTGCGTAATCAATTATGAATAAAATGATGGGCCCTTAAAGGAATATAAATTCATCAGGGTACATATAATATACAATCTGGTCCTTGTTTCTTTGAAAAAAGGTCTATGACTTATTTAGATGCTTATTATAAAAACTTCATTGTAAGCAATATGTAAAATTTTATATTAAAAGCTATATTTAATTTATATATTTTAAAGGAAACAAGACTTATCTCACCATATCATAATTTTATATGAATATGCTACATTTCTTATGTATATAGGAATAAAGAAAGACTTTTGAAGAAAATAAATATGTCTTGAATTTTAAAAAATTACAGAAAAATCAAATGCTCAAAATCAAACTGAAAAATGAGCTTATGAATATGTTATTGATTTATTATGTTATTGGAATCTGTGAAACGTAAAATTAAGATGTATGGAAATTTTGCAAGTTTGACCTAATGGACAGCCTTTAGAAAACACCCAGCAACTTGTGTTCTATACCAAAGGCTCACAGAGAAATTCTCCAAGTCTTCAGATGCTTTTCCGACTGTAGCTACTCCAGATTTTAAGAAGCACAGATGTATAGAGATCCAAAGATATCCCCAGTGCTGAGTTGGCACAGCTATCTACATTTTACAAAACTTAAATCTTGGTAAAAGTATGTCATAACTATTTCCGTACCAGGAACAAAGAGAGTGAATGTGTATCTTTTTCACTTATTTTAATATTTTGACCATTTCTGTAGGTAAATCTATTCAAAAATTAAATACCTTCCAAGATTATATGTGATAACTTCCTAATGAAATTCTCACCAATGACAGAATAATGATAAATAATACAAGCTAAAATCATTGCCTTTGAGATTAGGAAAATGTTTCTACATCCAAAAATGTGTTCCGATCATTCACAAATTTTAAAATTAGAAATGTTTAATGAATTACCCATGGCAGCAATTCTTTACAATCTTCTAGCTAGGACTTTCATATTTTCCTGTAATAATAATGCTAAAAATCAATATAAACTGTATATTTTCAATTGTGAAAAATATAGGGATAGAAAAATATCAATAATATATACCAATATAATAATAGTGCTTAACCCTAAAATGTGAACATATTTATAATGGCTATCACCTTTTTAAGTTTAGTGTTTTCCAATGTCATTTAATAAACAGATATTACTTTAGTAAAAATAAAAACTGGAAATTATTTTGAAAAAAATGTCAGTTTTTACATTTGTGCGTGTACAACATGCTCAAAATTATTACAGAAAATCCACAGAACCAAAGGTTAAGAAGGAAGTACATTATAAAACTAAAAGTAGCTATTTCTGAGTATTGGATGTTCTAGGTTATGTCCTTCTACTTTTTTGAACTTTCCAACTTTTCTTTATTGAGCATAATTATGGCCAAAAAAACATTTATTTTTAAAATTCTGGATTGTCTCTAACATGATTGCATTTAAAGAATTAGTATTTAAATAACTGACTGTTAGATCTCTTTGCATTTGTTCTTTAATCTCTGTTAAGAGGATATATATGTTTCAGAGAACTCCTTTACTAAGCATCCAAAAGAAAAAAAAATTATGAGTGTAAAAATTTATTTTTCTTTTTAAAATGCAGACGCAAGCTTTGGTAACTCGAATGAGGCATATGCATTTTAAATTTTTAGATTTTTTTTTTGGTAAGGAAGATGGGTCCTGAGCTAAAATCTGTGCCCATACGTGGGATGCCGCCACAGCATGGCTGGATGAGCAGTGCATAGGTCCGTGCCTGGAATCTGACCTCACAAACCCCAGCCACTGAAGTGGAGCACACGAGCCCAACCACTATATTGGGCTGGCCCTAAACTTTTAGTTTTTGAACTCCTTAATTGATGATGTCACAGTTTACTAAAAATCCTGTTCAACAAAAATTGTTGGTTACCCAGAGATTAAGCTAATTGAATAATTTCCTCAAATAAAATTTAAATAAAAACCCTTAAGAAAAAACTTTATAATGGAAAATCTATTCAAAGTATAGTGGTACATTTTATAAGTGTAATTCACTAAACATAATTCAATCTCTTTGATGACAGAGAAGTACACAATGCCAGAGTCGTCGTGAATGTCAGCTTGATCATAGAGTCATAACTGCAGACATAGTAGGAAATAAAACTGCACACTGTGTATCAACTTTATTTAACTCAGCACTTTCTGTAGATAACATAGGTCTTCTCACCATTCCGTAAGCATTGTTAATTATTTCTACTTCAAGCATTCCCTGGAAGTGAAGCAGTTTCTCACATTCCCATCACCTATTGTAATCCTACGCATTCTTACATTGATCATTTCAAGTGTCTCCTCCTCAGAAAAAGCTATCCATGACCACACCAGTCCATGGTGTTGACTTTTTCTTTGAAATAATTGTATATTTTTTCTTCAAAAAGTTATGGTCAGCGAGCTTCAATTGCTTCATAATTTACTAATTTACTAAATATAATGTTTAAACAAATGGAATCTATTCTATTGTAAATGGAAGAAGCTTTGGTTCTTGTATATCTGAGATAGGATGATAACCATACTAGGTCCCCTCGACTTATATGACTATATTTTTTTCTAATAAGGATATGGTAAGAAAATAAATAAATGCCCTTTCTCTCTTATTTTTTTTATGTAGAAATGACTATTTACATTCGTCTGCAAGAAAAAAGTAGTTTTTTATATTTAAATCAAGAATAAATCGATCTCAAGTCAAGATGGCAGCATAAGCAGACTCTGAACTCACCTCCTCCCATGGACACAGACAATTTACAACTACTCGTGGAAAAATTACCCCAAGACAGAACTGAAAACTGGATAAGAGGAACTCCTGCAACAACGGACAATCCTAACTGAGGTGGAAGAGGCAGAGACTCCCTTCTGGAGAGGAAAAACGCCGCCTTCACAAGCCGCCAGCTTCACGGCCGCCGGGAGCAGCTCACAGGTGCGCAGCCTCCCTGGAGGCGTGGGGCCCTGAGCCGGGAGCGCCCCCGCTGTGGGCATTTTGTGGACCCAGCACAATCGACACCAGTGGCATAATAGCTGACTTTACCTGCCACTAAAACATTGGGGAGCACCCCCAGAAAACCCAGTTCACAAAGAAACTAAAACCGGTTCTTAAAGGGCCCGCACACAAACTCACCTGTTTCAGAAAGCATCCTAAAATCACCAGAAAGAAAGGTGCACAGTGCTGTGGTGAAAAGAGACTCACCTAACAGGCCCTGAGTGCATCTTGGTGAGGGGTGAGACCTCTCCAGGGACTGGGACATTGGCAGCGGCCATTGTTGAGGCCTGGTGTGAGCGTGCTGACACAGATGCCATTGGAGTTCTCCCTGAGGCCTGCTAGCCCAGGGTCTGCCCCACCCGCTAGAGCACCGATTTAATCCAGCTCAGCCAGGGCAGGCAGCCCACACTAGAGACTGGCCCCACCTGACAACAAGCCCTCAGGCAACTGGTGGGCCTGCATAGATTGGTGACTGGATTCTCTGCAGCCTGGCAACTGAGCCCACTTTAGCAGGGCAGAGCATGCACAAGGAGCGGGTGGAGAGAGTGCGGAGGTGGTGGAGTGTGTGGGGCTCCCGCCGAGGACAGACTGGGTCCGCTTGGGGAGGTCGGGGCATGCACATGGGGCAGGACTGTGTTGACTCTGTGTGTGGACCTGTGGGCGGCAGGGTTTGTCAGCTGCAGAAGACTTGTGCTTCTCAAAGACCCACATAGGGGGTTTGCCCCACATTCCAAAGCCTGAAACAATTGGGTGCTCCTGTGCCTGAGGCCAGCCCCACCCAGCTGCAATCCTCAGAGAGCTGACAAGAGACCTAATAGGCTAGAGGCTTACAGCAATTGTAAGACCCTGTGCCTAACAACCTACCACGCTGGGGGCCTACTCACTTAAAAGAAATATTGCAACACAAATGTGGTATTAGAACTTGCAGCCAACTGTGCTGGGGCTCCCCACACCTGATAAAGAGACTGAAGGGCCCACAACAACTACAAGCAGGTGAGCATTACAACAGCTAGGCAGGAGCATAACTCAGCCTCCCTGGGTGCCTACAGGGAAAGCAAACAGGCCACAACAGAAGGACACACGTAGCCCACATAGGGGTCACCCCTGGAACATTGAGAACTGAGGGAAGCACACTGGAAGCCTCCTAAGGCATCACTTACATAAGGTCACCTATCCAAGAGCAGGAGACGTAGCTGACCTACCTAATACGTAGACACAAGCACAGGGAAAGAGGCAAAATGAGGAGGCAAAAGAATACATTCCAAGTAAGGGAACAGGACAAAACCCCAGAAAAGGAACTAAGTGAAACAGAAATGAGCAACCTACCCGACAGAGTTCAAACTAAGAGTGTTAAAGATGCTCACTGATCTGGGGAGAAGAATAGATGAACTCAGTGAGAATGTCAACAAAGAAATGGAAGATATAAAAAAGAACCAATCAGAAATGAAGAATACAATACTGGAAATGAAAAATTCATTAGAGGGACTCAAGAGCAGAGTAGAGGATACAGAAGAACGGATCTGTGAGCTGGACAAAAGACTAGAAGAAATTACCCAAGGTGAACAGATAAAAGAGAAAAGAATTAAAAAGAGTGAGGACAGTCTAAGGGACCTCTGGGACAACATCAAGCACACTAACATCCGTGTTATAGGTGTCCCAGAAGAAGTAGAGCGAGACAAGGGGGCAGAGAATCTATTTCAAGAAATAATAGATGAAAACTTCCCTAACCTAAGGAAGGAAACAGACATCCAGGTACAGGAAGCACAGGAGCCCCAAACAAGATAAACCCAAAGAGCCCCACACCAAGACACATCATAATCAAAATGTCTGGAATTAAAGATAAAGAGAGAATCCTAAAAGCCGCAAGAGAATGTCAAGTTACATACAAAGGAAGCCCCATAAGTCTATCAACTGACTTCTCAGCAGAAACCTTACAGGCTAGAAGACAATGGCATGATATATTTAAAGTGCTAAAAGGAAAAAACTTACAGCCAAGGATACTCTACCCAGCAAGGTTATCATTCAAAATGGAAGGAGATATCAAAAATTTCCCAGACAAGCAAAAATTAAAGGAGTTTGTCACCAAGAAACCAGTGCTACAAGAAATGTTAAAGGGACTGATTTAAGGGGAAAAGAGAAGACCACAAATAGGAAAAATTATCTATTTCCATGATAAGAATGTAATGGATACAAATGCACAAAAAAGAGGTTAGATATGGTATCAAAAACATAAAAGGAGGGAGGAGAGGAGTTAAAGAGTAGAGCTTTCAGACAGAGGTCAAACTAAAGTGACCATCAATTCTGTATAGGAGAAGAAAGGAACAGAGAAGGACTACAAAAACACTGAGAAAAAAAAAAAAGTTAAAAAATGGCAGTAAGTACATACTTATCAATAGCTACTTTAAACGTCAATGGACTAAATGCTCCAATTAAAAGGCATAGGGTGGCTGACTGGATAAAAAAACAAGACCCATATATATGCTGCATACAAAAGACACACTTCAGACCTAAAGACACTCACAAACTGAAAGTGAAGGGATGGAAAAAGATACTCCACGCAAATGGCAATGAAAAGAAAGCTGGGGTAGCAGTACTCATTTCAGACAAAATAGACTTTAAAACAAAAACCTTTGTAAAAAGAGACAAAGAAGGGCATTACATAGTGATCAAAGGAACAATCCAACAAGAGGGTATAACACTTGTAAATATCTACGCACCCAATGTAGGTGCACCTAAATATATAAAGCAATTATTAACAGACATAAAAACAGAAATAGACAGTAACGCAATAATAGTAGGGGACTTTAACACTCCACTTATACTGACGGATAGATCATCCAAACAGAAGATCAATAAGGAAACATTGGCCTTAAACGACACACTAGAACAGATGGACCTAGTAGATATATACAGAGCATTCCATCCAAAAACCAAAGAATACACGTAAAGTTGCAGGATACAAAATGCACATGGAACAAAATGCAGGAACAAAATGCACATCTTTTCAAATGCACATGGAACATTCTCCACAAGTGATCACGTATTAGGCCACAAAACAAATCTCCATAAATTTAAGAAGATTGAAATAATACCAAGCATCTTTTCTGACCACAATGGTATGAAACTAGAAATCAACTATAGAAAGAAAATCAGAAAAGCCACAAATACATGGAGATTAAACAAAATGCTACTGAACAACGACTGGGTTAATGAAGAAATCAAAGAAGAAATCAAAAAATGCCAGGAGAAAATGAAAATGAAAATACAACATGCCAGAATTTATGGGATACAGCAAAAGCAGTCCTAGAGGGAAGTTTATAGCAATACAGGCCTAGCTCAACAAACAAGAAAAACCTCAAATAAACAATCTAACAATGCACCTAAAGGAACTGGAAAAAGAAGAACAAACAAAGCTCCAAATCAGTAGAAGAAGGGAAATAATAAAAATCAGAAAAGAAATAAATGAAACAGAGACCAAAAAACAACAATAGAAAAAATTAATAAAACCAAGAGCTGGTTCTTTGAAAAGATCAACAAAATTGACACCCTTAGCTAGACTCACCAAGAAAAAAAGAGAGAAGGCACAAATAAGTAAAATCAGAAATGAAAGAGGAGAGGTTACAACAGACACCTCAGAAATACAAAAGATTATAAGAGAATACTATGAAAAGCTATATGCCAACCAATTCGACAATCTGGAAGAAATGGATAAATTCTTAGAATCATACAACCTTCCAAAACTGGATCAAGAAGAAGCAGAGAATTTGAATAGACCAATCACCAGTAAGGAGATCAAAACAGTAATCAAAAACCTCCCTAAAAATAAAAGTCCAGGACCAGACGGCTTCCCTGGTGAATTCTACCATACATTCAAAGAAGACTTAATACCTATCCTTCTCAAACTCTTCCAAAAAATTGAGGAGGGGAGGAAGCTCCCTAACTCATTCTGCGAAGCTGACATTACCCTGATACCAAAACCAGACAAGGACAACACAAAAAGAGAAAATTACAGGCCAATATCACTGATGAACATCGATGCAAAAATCCTCAACAAAATACTAGCAAATCGCATACAACAATACGTTAAAAAGATTATACAACATGATCAAGTGGGATTTATTCCATGTATGCAGGGATGGTTTAACATTCGCAAATCAATCAACATAATACACCACATTAATAATGAAGAATAAAGATCCCATGATCATCTCAATAGATGCAGAGAAAGCATTTGACAAGATACAGCATCCATTTATGATAAAATCTCTGAATAAAATGGGTATAGAAGGAAAGTACCTCAACATAATAAAGACCATATATGACAAACCCGCAGCTAATATCATCCTCAATGGTGAAAAACTGAAAGCTATCCCTCTAAGAACAGGAACCAGACAAGGATGCCCACTCTCACCACTCCTATTTAACATAATACTGGAAGTCCTAGCCAGAGCAATCAGGCAAGGGAAAGAAATAAAAGGGATCCAAATTGGAAAGGAAGAAGTGAAACTGTGACTATTTGCAGATGACATGATTTTATATATAGAAAACCCTAAAGAATCCACCAGAAAACTTTTAGAAGTAATAAACGAATATGGTAAAGTTGCAGGATACAAAATCAACGTACAAAAATCAGTTGCATTTCTATACACTAACAACGAAGTAGCAGAAAGAGAAATTAAGAATACCATCCCATTTACAATTGCAACAAAAAGAATAAAATACCTAGGAATAAACTTAACCAAAGAGGTGAAAGATCTGTACACCGAAAACTATAAAACATTTCTGAAAGAAATCGAAGAAGACGCAAAGAAATGGAAAGATATTCTGTGCTCTTGGATTGGAAGAATTAACATAGTTAAGATGTCCATACTTCCTAAAGTCATCTATAGATTGATTGCAATCCCTATCAAAGTTCCAACAACATTTTTCACATAAATACAACAAAGAATCCTAAAATTTATATGGAACAACAAAAGACCCTGAATAGCTAAAGGAACCCTGAGAAAAAAGAACAAAGCTGGAGGTATCACACTCCCTGATTTCAAAATATACTACAAAGCTATAGTAACCAAAACAGCATGGTACTGGCACAAAAACAGACACACAGATCAATGGAATAGAATCGAAAGCCCAGAAATAAACCCACACATCTATGGACAGCTAATCTTTGACAAAGGAGCCAAGAACATACAATGGGGAAAAGAAAGTCTCTTCAACAAATGGTGTTGGGAAAACTGGATAGCCACATGCAAAAAAATGAAAGTAGACCCTTACTTTACACCATACACAAAAATTAACTCCAAATGGATTAAAGACTTGAATGTAAGACCTGAAACTGTGAAACTTCTAGAAGAAAACATAGACAATACGCTCTTCGACATCGGTCTTAGTAACATCTTTTCAAACACCATGTCTCACCAGGCAAGAGAAACAATAGAAAAAATAAACAAATGGGACTACATCAAACTAAAAATCTTCTGCACAGCAAAGGAAACCATCAACAAAACGAAAAGACAACCTAACAATTGGGAGAAGATATTTGCAAACAGTACATCTGATAAGGGCTTAATCTCCAAAATCTATAAAGAACTCATGCATCTCAACAACAAAAAAACTACCAACCCAATTAACAAATGGGCAAAAGACCTGAACAGACATTTCTCCAAAGAAGATATACAGATGGCCAACAGACACATGCAAAGATGTTCAAAATCACTAACTATCAGGGAAATGCAAATCAAAACTACAATGAAATATCACCTCACGCCCGTCAGAATGGCTATAATTAACAAGACAGGAAACAACATGTGTTGGAGAGGATGTGGAGAGAAGAGAACTCTCATACACTGCTGGTGGGAGTGCAAACTGGTGCAGCCACTATGGAAAATAGTATGGAGATTCCTCAAAAATTCAAGGATAGAACTACCATATGATCCAGCTATTCCACTGCTGGGTGTTTATCCAAAGAACTTGAAAACACCAATTTGTAAAGGTACATGCACCCCTGTGTTCATTGCAGCGTTATTCACAGTAGCCAAGACTTGGAAGCAACCTAAGTGCCCATCAAGGGACGAATGGTTAAAGAAGATGTGGTATATATACACAATGGAATACTACTCAGCCATAAGAAACAATGAAATCCAGCCATTTGTGACAACATGGATGGACATTGAGGGTATAATGCAAAGTGAATTAAGTCAGAGGGAGAAGGTCAAATACCGTATGATTTCCTTCATTAAGTAGTAGATAATAACAACAATAAATAAACACGTAGGGACAGAGATTGGATTGGTGGTTACCAGAGGGGAAGGGTGGAGGGAGGAGGGTGAAAGGGATAATTCTGTACATGTGTGTGGTGATGGGTTGTAATTAGTATTTTGATGTAATCTATGCAGAAATAGAAGTATAATGATGTACACCTGAAATTTTTACAATGTTATAAACCAATGTTACTGCAATAAACAAAAAATTAAAAAAAAAAGAATAAATCAAGTCCTTAAATAAAAGTTATTAAATAATGTATGAGCAATATCCTCAAGATTATTCTATAAAGTTTCTAAGAAGATTTTTAAAATGGAAAGATTTTATGTTTTATTATTTCTTTTCTTTTTAATTAGTCAACTCTCTATAAGTGTATTGAAGGGAATATTAAATTTTGCCAAAGCAATTCTGCAGTGAATGAGATAATATGCTTTAGGTAGTGTTATTTCTGTTTTTTAAAGAATTTTATAAAGACTGAATTCACTCCTGAGCCTCTTGAAGTAGCATCTAGGCATATTAACTTATCTTTTCAACTTGGATACCAAAATTTTGAGTGCAATTTTCAGCTAGTGTTTTCTGGGCCTCAATATGCATCTACAACTAAACATATAAATATATCTGTAAGATAGAATTGACAAACATAAAATTTACTGAAGCATACTTGTATTAACAAAGTATACAATGAGGGCACCTGGCAAGTGAGGGGAGTACTTTAAATATACCGATCAATGGAAGGCTTTCTGAAAAAGTAGCATTTGAGCTGAATCCTTAAGACTATGAGAGAGTGAAGCAAGTATAAATCCAGGGAAAAGCAGAGGGATTAGCCAATGCATGGGCTCAGAAGCCTGAAAGCTCTTCTAGTGGTTAAGGAACACAGGAGATCTACTGGAACCTCCGAGCTGAACACAGAGGAAGAGATGAGTTTGGGAAGGTGGGGGAAGCCCTGATCACAAAGGGCTCTGTAGGTCATAGTCAGGAATTTTAATTTTTATTCAAAGTGTAATGGGAAGAAATGAAAAGTTTTAAGTAGTTCTGCTATGGGTGAGCAGGACGGAGGTGGTGGTCAGTAATTATTGGAGTTGTTTTCAAAGAATAAACTAAACAATGGGTTGTATTAAAGTTACAGAAGAAAAGAAAGCTATAAAACTTGGAAATGGGGGCCGGCCCCATGGCGTAGTGGTTAAGTTTGGCACCTTCGCTTCAGCAGCCCGAGTTTGTGGGTTCGGATCCCGGGTGTGGACATTTATCACTCATCAGCCATGCTGTAGCAGCAACCCACATATAAAGTAGAGAAAGACTGGCACAGATGGTAGCTCAGGGCTAATCTTCCTTGGCAAAAAAAAAAACAAAAACAAAAAGCAAAACATAACTTAGAAATGGTTAGAGTGATATCTTAAGATAGTTAATATTTTACTAAAAAATTCTATAATAACTGCAAACATTTTATAGCATTTATTACGTGTGAGATCCCATTGTCAATACTTTCCATATGTTAACTCATTCAGTTTTTACAATAGTTATGTGAAGCATCCCAATTTTACAGATGAAAAAATTAAGGCAGAGGAAAGTTAAGGAATTGCCCAAGGTTATACAGCTAGTATGTAGTGGAATCAGGAATCAAAACTGTAATACTTATTTCAGATTTAATTGTATGAAATGATTCCTCCGAAGCCTGTTAAATTCTAAAATATTAGTAGGCAAAGAATGGCTTTTCATTCCTTCCATATACAGCTGTTTATTTTACAGTTCACTGTTTAAGATACTAGATTAGCTAGACCACATAAATAATAAGGACCAGGAACTTTTCTTTTCCCATGTTTCTCATATTTCCAAAATTTGAGAAGCCAAATTGGGGAACCAAAATTAAGAGCTCAATAAATTTTGTTAATCGTCTGGTTGAGCATGCAGTAAGCTGATATACCTTAGAAGTGTCTGATAGATTTATAAGGATTTAGATAATTCAAAATACAATTTTATATTAATTTTAATTGCTTTTTCCTTGATATTAAATGAGAAAGTTAAATATACTTGAATTTAGTTTATTATTTTACTTATAGAAAATTAATTCCTACAGCTAGGAATATCCCAATTTTATAGATAAGTTGTAACACAGTCTAAGGGACCTGCTTGAAGTTCTGAAGACACAACAACACAGTCAAAAGCAATATGCCCACATGTGTAGGTGAGACTATGGAGATAAACATTTATTCACGTGGGCATGTGAATTTGCACAATCACTTTGAAGAGAAATTAGAAATAACTCTGAAGTCGAAAATATGCCTATTCTTAACAAGAAATTCTGCATATATTAAATATATATATTTGTGTGTTTGTGTATGTATACATATATATAATAAAAAGTCATTGCTGTATTGTTGACAATATATAAAAATTAGAAACAACCTAAATGATTCCAATGTGTGAATGAATACAAAATTTTAATTAAATCATACAATAGAATAATTTACAGCAGTTAAAATGGATGGGCTGTATCTATATGTGTCAACATGGATAGATCTGGAAAAAACAATGTTGAATAAAATAAGATTATTATAAAAGGACACATAAATTAAGATAACCTATATTTAATATTAAATTACCCCAAATGATAATATATGCTATTTTAAAATAGAGTAAATATGGAAAAAATTAACAGAAAATATGGGCATCAATGTCTTCCACTTCAGGATGATGGTTACCTCTGGGAAAGGTGAAGGGGACGAGATAAGATTAAACAAATCTGTATTATTTTATTTCTTTACAAAAAAATAAAATACAGTAAGCATGAGAAATATATTAACATGTTAAAATGGGTGTGGATATACGTAAGTATAAAATTATGTTATAAACATGCAGTTTTACTGTGTTTGAAATAATATATCACAAGTGAAAATCCTTCCACCATTCCCAAATTAACTGAAAATGTCAATTTGATGACTTGATAAATATATTTAAAGGTGTATGGACATGCCTAACACTAAAATCTGGTCTTGATTTTTGTTTTTTTAAATTTAGTTTCGTCTTTTTCAAAAATAATACGTTTGCTATTTTATATGTAGATTTATTGATAGCTTGTGATTCAGAAGTTCATACTAGAAAACAGAGACATTTTTAAGGAAAATAAATATTGTATTCATGAAAGGAGTTATGTCCACAGTATTTACTCAGTACTAAAATTCCGTGATGCCATTATTACCCTCACATGCAAGCACTTTAGAATGGTGTCAAAATCCTATTGAAAATAGAATGCCATTTTCTTTGACAAGTTCCAATTTTGGAGAAACCGAATTTTCTCCATTTTACTTCTCTTTTCTCCCTAAACTGTTTCTCTCTAACCAGTACCAACCCCAACCAGGCAGCTTTTGCCTCCCTCTTTCTTTTTATTATTATTATTTTTTATTGAGGTATAATTGACAAATAAAATTGTAAGATATTTAAAATATAGAACATAATGACTTCATATACGTATACATTGTGTGTGAAGTGATTCCCACTACTGAGTTAATTAACACATTCATTACCTCACATATTTGCCTTTTTATTTGGTGGGGGGCGGTGGGTGAGAACATTTAGTTCTTACTCTCCTAAATTTCAGAGAACACTACAGTGTTATCAACTTTAGTCACATTAAACCCTCAGACTTGAATCATTTTATAGCTGAAAGTTTGGACCCTTTTACCAACCTGTCTCTCTAAAAAAGAGGATAAATAGGTTACCAAAACATAATAACACTGTAATATCATCATGATAAATGCTTCTTAAGCAATTAAGTGAAGTATATTTTCTCATGCCAGCCTTATAGCTGCCCTGTAAAGTAGGCATTATTGCTAGTAATACAGATGAAGAATCCAGGGTTTAGAGACATTAAGTAACTTGACAAAGTTCACATATCTAGGAAGCACCAAAGTGGTTTCAAACTTACATCCATCTGATTCCAGAGTTATCATCCTTAGCAACCATACCACACTGCTGCACAAGCAGAAGCCTCCTGAGATTGTTTGGTCCACTCAAGATCTGTGCAATTAATATGTCATCAAAGTATATTTCTTGGCCCCTTGTGTCCAACACAACTCAAATCTTGCTTGTGTCTATTAAATCATTCAAAGAAAGTGGCTAAAGTAATTTAAATTTTTCTTATATATTGGATTAATGCCAATGAAAACTTAATTTTGAGGAAATGAAAACTGAGTAATATATCTGAACAGTTGGATTTAGTTAATCACAATGCTTTTAAAAAATGAGGGACCAAATGGAATAAACTTTCTCAATATAATTTACATTTAAAAATATGCTTTTTATTTATATCTGAATAGTTGCAAGATTTAAAAATGTCTATATTGCTTACAGTAAAATCCATTTTTCAATTGCAGCTATTTACATTGCACTATTGTATTAGAGATATTTTAGAGAGGATCAAAGGAAATAAATGAAGATTAAAGGTTTATACAAAAATAAATATAAAGATTATCAGGTGGGTGATTTAGAAATATATATGCACATATATATTTCAGAAGCTATAATATTGTCAATGTTTTTTTATTACTTATTAAAAGCCTCATACTATAAGTCGTTAATTAATTATTTGTAATAATTTACTTTACTATTCATGGGGAAATATAAGTAATACTGTATTGCAGTTAACTTCCCATTCATAGTGATATATAATATAATAAATTAAATATCGTAATTCAAATGAAGCTAATACATGTATATCTGAAGTATGTCATATTTAGATTCTTACAAAAGTAATTAAATTTTTCGGAAAATAATACTGTCTTTATAGCTATATAAATACTGTGTTTATAGCTATATAAAATAATAATCGGAAGATAATTTAACCTTTATAATATTATTGTTAAAGATGTAGTATGATAAATTTACACTGCTTCCCTGCAGTCGATCTGTTCCATTTGTTGTGCTTTATATTTATTTTTAGACCTTTATTTTCATCTAAAAGAGATTTGTGATGAAGCATTATTTATTTCCTCTCATCTGGCAGTTCAATTTACAGGTAGAACACTTAGATTGGCACATTTCTCTTTCCTTCCCTTGTTCTCATTAGCAGGGAGTCTTAATCTCCTCTTTCCTGTGCCTTTCTGAATAATCACACTATATCACTATCCCAGTGGGATCTAAACAAAGATTGACTAGAAAATTAGGATCACAACCAAGAAGGTTTAAGAATAAGGTCATAATAATGAAAAATCAATAGAACATACAAGGAGGCATTTTACAATCAGCGTGATGCTTGTTTGTGTGGTGTTTATGTTACAATTTCCACGATTTCATTACTTTTCAGTTGAAATCTATGACAATATAGTCCGTTTTCCCTCACCATAAAACATCTCACATTTGGCTCTATAGGCTCCCCAAAATTGATTATGGTCGTCATGAACTTGATCAGTACTTTTCTTTATGATCATAAGGAGTCCTACTGTGCTTATAAATGAACCTGTGTGTGTACAGAGAACTGTAGTGACCTGTTCTGACTTATGTAATTGCTTCTCATTCTTCTTGCCTTTGTTCATATAGACATGAATAAAATAATAATGTTGGGAAGACGAGTTTTCTTCATCTCAGTGATGCTGATGTTAAAGGCCTTGGAGATTCCAGGGCAGCCACGTGAAGAGACGGGTGAAATACCAGAGCAACAACATCCTGACCTGCTGCCTGCGGAGGTGTTGATATCACACAGCAGGTGCCCAACTGGGTGTGAGAGAAGGTGCAGACAAGGTTAAGGAGAATGAGCCGTGCAGCATCGTGCAAGCATTTCACAGCTTAGTCATCCAGCAAGGTAAGAAGAGTTTTGTAACTCAAGTTGGATGAAGCAAAGCCTTCCATGAAATCAAAGTTTTAGCTGATAAAATGACCATTGAGCTAGCATTTAAGGTTCCAAAGACTAAGAGCATTGCAAGAACCTCAAGATAGGGAAAATGGAAACCGAACAGTCCAGACAGTAAGGAATAAGAGCATTGTGGGCTTGCAGAAGAGGCACCACAGAATTTGAAGCAATAAAACTGCAATTTTGATTATGATCAAGTGTGGGCAGTACTGATTAACGATTGTATTCAGTTCCTCAGGATGGACAGTAACATATTAACAGGTTAAACTCTTATTAAATATTTGTTAATATTTGAATGAATATTGGCAATATGGCAAGCAGTGAACTATTTTCTTGCGTTATTTTATTTGATTCTCAAAACAATTCTGGTAGAATGTAGAATCTTTAGGAAGATAATTGGAAACATACTCAGAGAAACAAAAAAGCTAGTAAATTGTTGAGTAATGAGCCTATTCTCAAAGTCATTAGATTATATTGCCTGTAAATATAATAGATTCAACATCAAATCCCATTTCTCAACTTATGGTATGTAACTTGGATAGTAAATAGTATACAGTCCTGATTGTAGAGCGATAATACAGTTATTCTTTATTTTTTTTGTCATCTTGATAAAATTCTAAGTTTAAAAAACTCTCAGGTATTGTTTTATATCTATATATTTATCAATACCTACAACTTGGCTAGCTTTTCTCTACCTAGAAATAAGAGCCAAAATTCTGTGGCCCAGAGTGGGAAAACCTGACAAATAGGCCTGCCCTCTGATATTTGCATTCATTCACTCATTCATTTATGAAACAAGCTAATGATATAAAGTGTTGTGAACCATAAAAACATGGTTCCTCTTGTCATGGCTATTAGAGAATTTTGATTTAACTTGATAAAAATTAATTACATCTGGGTATTACGTAAATCTTACCAGCACATTACCATTTTCATGCAGATTGAAAGCACAACTCTTTCAAAACAAACTCTTACTCTCTATTTTGCAGATGTATCAGTTGCAGGTGGGAGAACCAAATATGCAGAGACTATAGGGTTTAGAAAAAAACTTGCTGAAAGGAGAACTAAAAGCTGTAATTTATTACCAGTGAGATTCCCTAGAGCCATCTGGAGAGTGTATCATTGCACAGTATTGAGTCCGTGTTAGAGAGACACTGAAGGCCAGTAGATTGAAGGACTGAGAAGTTTCCACTGTGGCTTTCTCATGTCTTTATCCCCTGCAGCTGTTCCTTGCTATGCACATTTGCTCTTGACATTTGGTCCCTAACTCTCCCTTGCCATTCCTCTGGATAAAATCCAAATTGTCCCAACAATGAATGCTGCTTGTGAGATAATACCTTTATTCCCAAAACTGGCTGAATTTTGGCTGAACTTTGAACCCCCTGCTAAAGCCCTATACAATATTCTGCCCTCAGGCCCTAAGTTAGAACATTCTTTAGGAGCCTTCTCATCTCAGCATTTTTAATGTTCTACTTGGTTTTCTTCTATGATACTCGTTAAGGAGACCTGTGCATTGCCTGAAAAAAAAACACAGTTTAAAATATTTATTGCTGACTATTATTTATAGATAAGACTTAGAGTCATTCTCTTGTTATAGCACATGCTTTTTGTTCCCCCTCTCTTCTTATGTTTTCCCATAGCATTAAGAGCAACGGTTCTCAACCACGTCAGTGTCTCTCCCCCAGGGGACGTTTGGCAATGTCTGGAAACATTTTTTGTTTTCACATCTGGGAAGGGGCAGAGCTACTGGCATCTGGGGATAGAGTCCAAGGATGCTGCTAAACATCCTGCGATGCACAGGACAGCCCCCCATAACAAAGAATTATCTGGGTCAAAATGTCAGTAGTGCTGATATTGAGACACTTAGATTTAGAGAAAGAAGTTCAGTTACTAAATAAGAAATACAATTAGCAAATATTTAAAGCCCAAAGATCTAAAAATTCTATTTAGGTTATAAAATTTATCTAAATGTGGTTTGGTGTTCAATCTTTCTTTTCCCCCAGAGTAAAAACATAGTTGATCTTTAAAAACATGCATTTTAACATGAGTTCCTAGCACTGAAAGAAATTTTAGCATTCCCAAAACTCTTACTTATTTCTATTTCATTTAACACGTCTCTATAATTAACTCCATTTTTTTCCAAATATATGAGATTGACACTAATAGTATGACTTATTTGTGCTGATTAAATTGTCTCCTAATTATAAAAGGCTAAAAATAGGACTAAAAATTCACTTCGCATAGTTAAACATTTTTTAAATAACAAAACTGGTTTTCCTGTTCAATTTAAAAATGATTACTTTTCCTTTTGATTGCACTTGTAGGTTCAAAGTTTCAAAATTGTTTGTATTAATATGTATTAACATTAGACCCTTAAGAAGACAATCTTTCATTACACATATGTACGATATTAGTCCTATTTTTGGTATCTATATTAATGTTTCTGACTAAAAGCACAATTGACCATTATACATTTTTTAATTATCAACTTGTGAATATTTAAAAACTATAATTTGGCGCAGTTTAAAAATGTGGAAGTGATATAGATCTAAAAGTTGCATCAACAAAGAAAGGGAAGTAATATTTTAAACTAAAATTTTGTATTCAAATTTGAGAAAATTTACACTAGTTTAAGAGTAATACACATTATACAGAAAATTTAGTCAGTCAAAGTCAAGAATGACAAGGCAAGTATCTGAAAAATTAGAATTCTGCAGAATATAATCTTAGTTCTAGATTTTAGTGAAAATAAAATTGTCATTCATTCATCTCTGTAGTTCTGATGTTTTTCACTAAGGGACCAGTCCCACAAACCAGAATTTATGTAGTAAAAGAAGCTTCTAAACCAGAATGAATTGAAATCCCTCTAATCTTATATCTTAAAAAGTTTCTTCAAAAGATTGTGTATGTATGTGTGTCCCTCAAAATAGAGCAGATAAGTGTGTGTGTGTGTGTGAGTGTGCATGTGCCCTCTTAATGTCCATCTCTGTCATATTGCAGAATGACCTTATGTCAACATGAAAAAGGGGTGGGATGGAGAATCAGGAACAGGACTCTTAGGGAAAAATAGAGTATGAGAAATTGAATAGTCTCAATATCTACATTTAAAATTTGCTCATAGCTCTTAAACTGAGCCCCTTTGGTATGACAGATGGATAACATGGATCCTGGTTTTTCCCCAACTCTCATAGTTAAGAGTTCTGTGAAGATGTTGCTTTATGAGTCACTACTCCATGGAGTTTACCCAGGGCAGGACAGTGATAGTGGCCCATCCATGCTGCAGGCAATAAGGGGTACCTATTATTTGTGGAAATGTGGAAATTTTAAAACAATAATAAAGACAACTGAATATTTGGTCTGCTTTTTATTATCACCATGTACTGGCAATTCTGGATAATGTTGTGATAAAATGTTTCTCCACTTGGGACAGACTATTCCCACTGTTAGCCACCCCTCTTGGTAGGTCATTGCTCATGGACCACTTTTCTAACCACCCCAGATTAGATCAGATACTCTTATCATCCAGTTTCTTACAACCCTAACCTTTATCTTAATGCTTCCCACAATTAAAATAAGTAATTATGTGTTTGATAAAGCATATGATGCCTTTCCCCCTCTAGATTATCATCTTTAAGAAAGCAAAACATTTTTCATTGCATCCAATGTATCTCATATTCTGAGTCTTACATATTTAAATTCTTAGTGAATACTTATGAAATGAATACATGAATGATGTCGATGAAGAATGAAAAAATGAATGAATGAATAAAATGTAATGTCCAATTTAAACATTCCTGAAAATTTTCAAGAATTGTGTCTAGATTTTAAAAGCCTGAATCATAACGATCATTAATCTAGGCCTCTCTAATGGATTGGCTAATTTATTCTCAATAAACCTTTATTTAGCTGAGACACTCTCAAATGAACATGACTAAGCAATGTTCAAAGATAAATGATCTTTACACTTCTTCCTGTAACTAAAGGTGAGAAAATCTGACCATTGTCTTTTCTAAAAAAAAATTCTTCTATTGAAGATATCAAAGAAAAATTGCTTTAGTAATATTGCTTGATAAATACCACATTTTTAAGGATTTCTTTTACTCATCTTATTAACTTTTAAATGACCCATACTTACAGAGTGCAGCTGCATCTATAACTTCTTCCTTGCTAAATTACAACCAGCTATATTCTCAGCTTAAGAATTATGTCTTCAATCACAAGTAATAGTTACTAACAATATTTAATATGTATTTTTCATGTAACTGTAAATCTTGAGGTATGGGAAAAGCAAGGTTGATGATGTTGTATTTAGTATCCAGGTGCTTTCCAATTCTCTGATCAGGCATCTTTTCGGCATTGCCCCAAGGTGGCTCTCTTCATGGTTGCAAAATGACTGTAGAACTTTCCAATGTCACCTCACAGCAATCTTCATAAGAAAATCTTTTCAGAAGCCTCAAAATCAACTTCTCAGGCCAGCCCTGGTGGCCTAGTGGTTAAGTTTGGTGTACTCTGCTTCAAGGGCCCAAGTTTGATTCCCAGTCATGGACCTACACCACTCATCTGTTAATGGCAATGCTGTGGCCACAGCTCACATACAAAAAGAGGAAGCTTGGCGCAGATGTTAGCTCAGAGTGAATCTTCCTCAACAACAACAACAAAAAATCAACTTCCCTTCGAATTTTATTTGACAGAAGTGGGTCACATGTCCAACCCTAGGCCAAGCACTGGCAAAGAAGAATGTGGTCATTGTCATTGTAACTGACCTATGCTGATCAGGGTCTCTTAAGTGTTGGGATCTGAAGTCACCTACTCTTAAGTCATGTGGCAAATAAATTCCTGAAAAAAATGTATTTCTTTTAGCGAGATAGAAAGGTTGAGGGCCCTCATGAGTAAGTAATAAAAGTTTCTCTCAAACTAAATATGTTGCAAATCGCTCTTACTGAACCAAATTATATAAAGTGTTACCAACTCATTGGGTTCTTGTTGTCCCCCAGGATAGAAATCAAGAGAGACAACAAACAGGAGTAGAAAAGTAAAAGTTTATGAGCTTGCGCACAGGAGAGGCACAAGGGAGCCAGTGCAGAAAGGAAGGGGGCAGGTGACCGGCTCGTTAGGTAGCAGGATTGTGGGGCTTTTTATTAGGCAAAGGCTGGGGAGGAGTGCCTTGTCATGGCATGTAGAGGCAGGGTTTTTCTTGTGCTTGTGCTGTTGTTTGATATCCCATCACACATGTGTTGCATGTATCAATTGCATGCTAGCTCTCCACCTCTGGGTGTGATTTTTACTATGGTAATGGAGCTAAGGTCACCTTCAGACAAACCCTGGATGCTAGGGTGCATATGTAACCACAGGAAAGTCCCGAGGCTGCGGATTGTGGATCCTGGTGGTCTCTATCTGATTCTCCTAGCTTGCGGATTGGTAAGGGGCCTTATCTTGTTAGGCCAGGGCGCTTCTGGATGACCCTATCTCATTAGGCTGGTTCCTGTCTCAAAAGGAGCTTAGAGATTGTTATTTATCCATTATAAATCAATGATATAAATCTTCATTTGCATCTTAATTTTTGAATTTTAGAATAGTACCTTTATTTTCACTGTTTAGTTGATATTGTTGAGGTTAATATCATCCAGGTTTATCATAAAAGTTTTTGAAAATATGGAATGTGATTGAAGAGTTATTTAGAAATAACTTTAAAGCCTTTATATATAAAAAGAAAAACTATTTGTCATTTAAGAAATAACCGTTGAACAATTTCTTCCCATTTTGATGGACTTTAATATCTTTTATTATGAAATATTTTTAAAGGTTTTCAATGCTCTATTGCAATTAGGTTTTGGAAAGATAATGTTTATTTTTTAGAAGTGGATTTGTGGAATGAGGTTACTCTTTGATAGTATGATTCATCTCTGGGCCTTGTTCAGCTGCATAATTCAGTGCCTTCCTAGTAATGGTCTTGTACTGAATGGTAGGCTTCACATTTCACTAGTGAAGAATTTATTATGCTTTTCCTAAAAGCCCCACTTCCTCTGATATTTAAAAATCATCTTACTTAAAAAATTAAAGAGAAATATATTTTGTATTTACCCATTATTGAAATGTTGGTTGATGTTTAAAATGTCCATTAATGCATAACAATGTACATTCATATCTCTACAATGATGCTTCTCAGAGCAGAGAAATATTATCCAATATGTGGCCATTGAATAAGAGGTTTATTGCAAAACACAAAAAGTGCTATAGAAAACATACTTTTTTAGAGTGACAGAAGTACCCCAGAAGCCTAAAATATCCCAAGATCTAAGACAGAACACGATAGTTTGTTATGAGTATACATAAACCCTACTTCCTTGTTCTAACCAATGGAGAGTAGATAAAGGTTTATCTTTATTAATAGTTGTAGACAAAGGTCCAATAATTCTCCAAATTTGTGGATAACAGATGATGATTTGTTTTATTCCCATAACTCACACACCCTATTTGAATACAGCCAAGGATCCAAGCAGGGACCATCTTTTGGTTTACAACCAAATAAACTAGAAAAAGAGGACCCGTTTATAAAGTGAGGCCCATCCTGATGTGTTTACTACAAAGAGAGCAGATTCCAAAACTCTTGACCTGTAGGTCAAATGGGAGAGATGAGAAAGGAGATCCGGTCATGTGCAAAAAGTGATCTTTAAAATGTTGATTTATTTCAATAGCTGAATCACTCCCAATTCCAAGAGGAAGAGGTAGGAAGAGTGAAGAGAGAGGAGCAGCTCTCCTGAGCACTGCTTCCAAATGTTGGCAGATTTTCCTTTTCTGCTCAGGCAGGAACATGACAGGAGACACAATTACACATTCCTAGATCATTAGTAAAGAGCATTGTATAGCTTCAAGGTGCAAGAAAAATGAGAAATACATTTTAGATTTAAATACTTAAAATGCAAAACAAGCATTAATTCTGTTTGAAGGAGTTATGACATCTTAAACAGTGATTTGGAAACAAGGTGATGCAGATGTTGTTCTGAACTAGTAATTTTATTTAGGAAAACTTAAACGTTAGCTTAGGTCCATGTAGGATAAGATCCAATGTGAATTTGATACTGGCTCAACACAAGGTTGACATGAGGGAAGCCATATTGCAGGAAAAAAGAAAAATCATATTATAACTTGGAATGATCTCTGATTAACTAACCCAACTGGATATGCACCCTCCAGGAGGAATACATGCTCTGTAGATTTTACAGCCCCTCCTAGCTGCAGTAAGTCAATGACTTTTTGTTCTTCTGAGTTCCTTAGAAATGTGACGACCCCTGGGCAGTGAGTCTATGCTGATAGCCATTATCAGTGACAATTGGAAGATCAGGGTATAGGGCGTTGCTCTGGTCTCTGATGCATATCCAGTAAAACTAAAGACTATTAGGGACTAAGACCAGATATCTGCCCCAACCCAGAGACCAGATGCCTCCCCAACTTGGAGACCAGCCCCTTATATAACTCACCTGTAGCCTTGATGCTGGCCCTGATATAATTTCCCCTATGTTAAACCCAGCATATATGGAGTTAAAACCAAAAGCGCTCATCCCCTTTTTCCCTGCTTTCTCTAAGTTACATTCACATGTAAACATCACTTTTTTTAACCTTTGTATCCCAGAATTTCACAAGGCAAATAGAAGTCAGAAAGTGTTAAAAGCCCAGGTGGCCTCATACTGGGCTCACACTGAAGTTTGGCTAGTTGTCGGTCCTTTGAAATTTTTTAGAGGGAAACTGATATCCAGAGAACATCAAGAAGCTAAAGCTTCCCAGACCCCAACTCCTTGGCTTCCTGGTGCCAGAATCCACCATTCGTCACAGAGGCAGACAACCAAGGACACCCACCTTCAGATTCCCTTATCTCACCACCCTCGTCCCTGCAAGCAGCCTCGCAAGGCCAAATGCAGGCTGATGGGAAGGAACTGACCTGCAAAGCCACACCTCCCTCTCCCCTATCTAAAACCTTGTAATAGCTGGCTTGGTGCCAGAACGTCTGGGACCCTCACATAATTGCCCCACCAGATATTTGCAGTCAAATAGACAGCACATTTTTTTCCTGTGGATTTCCCTTTAAAAACCCTAACTGCTAATTCTTCAGGAGGACTGTGGGTTTTATGGCACTAGCCTAACGCATCCTCATTTGCTAGCAAATTAAAATTTACTCTTTCTTTTCCTCAATCCCTTGTCATTGTGTTCGTTGATTCGGCTGTGGTGACAAGGTCCCAGTGTTTTGGGAACAGTCTTTGTTCTGTAAGATGGTTCTTTTGGACATGAGTCGGCCATCTTCCCTCTTGCCAGCAAGCTGTAATAAAGGCAACTTTCTCTCCTACCACCTTGCCTCTTGACTATTGGTATGTCTTGAAGTGGGCAGACAACTCCCCCAGCTTGGGTGGTAACAAATTGCACGACAAAAGAAAAATTTCTTTTTGAATTTAAAAAGTAAAATATATTAAGTGGCAGCTTTTTAAAAACCAATAGAATTTGATTGAGACAGACTCTCAATCTGAAGTCGAGTAATAGAGCAATAGAAAGTTGGACAGAGGGTAGAAATTAGCACATCTGATTCTCTTACTCAGAAAGGAGACAGCTTAGCCTTAGGAAGCTTAAATGCCTTGCCTAATGTCATGACAGTGGAACAAATGGTAGCCAAACTCGGCTCTGGTGGGTTGCATTATCCACTATGTTTTTCTATAAGGCTCAAGTTTTTAACACAGAAAAAACTATAATTAGAAAAAATAACTGCTTTAAGAGTGAAATTCGATGTATTTCTCTGTTAAGACTTGAAATATAATGTCATATATTAATATAATTTGGGGGGATTTTTGTGGCTTTTATGTTTTATCATAGTTGACATACTATACTTTTTACCATACTTTCTAAAATACTATGTAGCTAATGTGCTTCACTCTCTGCATTAGATTATATGATGTTTTAAAAAATTCCTAACATTTTTTCCATAGAGTATGATTTTCTCAGTAAGAAATTGCTTATATTATTTTCTTTCCCAGAAAATAATCTCTGACTTTGATCTGCTGTCAGATGAGCATCTCTTTTTGATGTTATTGCATCAAGTTATGTAGTGATAATGGCAAAGATCTAGAAATAGAAATAGCAAGCTCTTAAGAAATCTGACTGTAGGATAAACCTGATTTATTGCATTTCAAGAAAATTTATTTGGAATTAGCTATTCTACGTTAAGTAAAGTTAGTTGTGGGGATGGTGAGTATCAGATCACAAAAAGAACCTGAAATACTGAAAGGCCAAAACCTAAGATGCACAAATTACATTATAATCTCTCCTGGTTGGACTTTCTAGGGAGATCTCTATAAGGTTGAATTGTGTTTCACATTTTATGAAGGACAACAATAGCGGAAATGTGTCTGAAGAAGGACTAGTACAGTGAAGAAAATTACATCAAATGAGGAATAGTTTTGCTAAGGAAAAGATAAGTGTGAGCTAGATAGTTGTCTTCAAGTGCTGGGAGGGGGAATGTGTGCAAGAGAGATTAGGCTTCCTCAGCCAGTAAAATGATAGAGAGAAGAAGTAAGGTGTCGGGGGAAGAGGGAGAATCTCCCTCTGCCCTTTTCCTTAAGGTTCTTATGGCTGGCCAAATAATTAACAAGACAGATTAGCAGGAGAAAATAATACCAAGTTTAATAACATGTATACATGGGAGAAAGCAGGGACACTGCGTTTCTCAACACAATAGCAGAAATTCTCGTCTTAAATACCATGTTCAGCCAATGACAAAGGAGGATTTTGGGGGTTGGGGGAGTCAGTTACAGGAGATTACCACTAAAGCACAGTAAACAAGAGTAAGGTTTATTATGTAGCCCCAAGGCCTCACCTTCCATATTGATAAGTCACTAGAAATGAGCTTATCCCCCCTCTTCCCAATACAGAGAGGGAGATTCCTTTACAAATGGAGATTTCCCTTATAAATGTAAATGATTGTCTGGCAACTCCTCGCAGGGCCATCCAAAGAATGTGGCCAGAGTGACAGAACTCCCGATAAGATGGGCTTGTTGGTGCCTTTTCTATTGTAACCTCTATCCTAAATTATCTTTTATAGCAGTCATGATAGATCTGTTCCAGGAAGGAGTCACCATGTCAAATTCTTTAGGCAGTTAGTGGGGGAGGTCAAATGTCCCTAGAGAAAACAATCAAGGTAAAGAGATAGATTTCAGGGTGGCCAAATCTTGATCTCCCACAAAGGAAAGGAGTGAATAAAGAGATGAGGCCAATTTTGCCCTGTATGAAATTTTATAGCAAGTGGATCTCTCAAAGAAAAAAATCAATTCACTTTGCAGGTGGCAAACTCATAGTCCTTACCAGCTTTCCTGGTCTGGAGGACTATGTCAGATGGAAAAGTTGATTCCACAGTCTTCACAGTTTTCCCAATGCCATTTCTAGGATGCTATCTTTATTTTTTTATTTTTTTATTTTGCTGGGAAAGATTTGCTCTGAGCTAACATCTGTTGCCAATCTTCTCTTTTTTTTTTTGTCCCCAAAGCCCCAGTACATAGTTATACATTTTAGTAGTAAGTCCTTCTAGTTCTTCTATGTGAGCCGCCACCACATGGCTACTGACAGACGAGTGGTGTGGTTCTGCACCCGGAATCCGGTCAGGCCACAGAAGTGGAGCGCAGCAAACTTTAACCACTAGACCATCAGGGCTGGCTCTTATGACGCTATCTTTAGTAGTAGCTTCAGGATGATAAAGAACCATTCCCTGAGAGAATGAGAGGGTATATCTTGTGAAAGATGGAAAGGAGATAAAAGCTTACTTTCATATGTTATTCTTTCACTCATAATCAACTACATTATATCTCCCTGAGGCTTAAAATGATATAATAAAATCAAGATAAAAGTTTATCACCACATATTCTCTAATCATAAGCTCTATAATGCTCTACGTAAAATGAAAGAACAAGTTAAAAGGTACAGAGCTTGGAATGTCCTTTGAGCACGCACTTTCAGAAAGGGAAGGTGGGAGTTAGAATAAGCAAAAAAAAAAAGAAATGCCACTCTCCATTTTTCCATTCCTCCTTATTCTTTCTTCTGGCCCTTTCTTCCCATACTCAACTTAAAACCATGTAACCTACAGCCTTTTAAATAGAAACCATATGCAATAGTACAGATGTCCTCTGAGTAGTGAAGTCTAAAGTAAAAAGATTTTTCTAATGTTGGACTCAATACAGTAGCCTCCCTTATCCGTGAGGGATACATTCCAAGACCCTCAGTGGATGCCTGAAACCGTGGATAGTACTGAACCCTATAGCAAGTCTTATACCTTGACAGAGGATCTGATAACCCAGATGGCTACTAAGTAACTAACAGACAGGTAGAGTACACAGCGTGGATACCCTGGACAAACAGTTGATTGATATCCTGGGCAGAAAGGAATGGGTCTGCGTGAGATTTCATTGTGCCACTCAGAACAGCATACAATGTAAAACTTATGAAATAAATGGAATTTTCCATTTAATATTTTTGAACCACGATCGACCCAGGGCAATTGAAATCACAGAAAGAGAAACCATGGATAAGGGGGGACTACTGTATACTTATTATAGCAGATAAAGTTTGCTCCCTGGGTTTGTACCCAGTGAAGAAAGGCTGTGGCTTGATGAGAAGAAGGAAACCTGCAATTGTATGAGCCTCGCACTTTCCCTTCAAGAAGCAACCTACCATCAGTCCTAAAGCCGTGTTGGAGAAACAGACAAAGGTGGTGAATCGAACCTTCAGGCCAATAAAACACCAAAATATTGCTTCCAATGAATGGCTGTAATTTGGGGCTTGTCATTTTTTTTCTTGTATAATCCTCAGGTTCTTAATATTAAAAAAGTGAAAATAAACATAATATCTATTGGATAGCATTGTTATAAGGACTAAATATACTATGTATAAAATGTTTAACAAAGAACTTCCCATATAGTAAGTACAAAATAATTTTTGCTTTTATTATGACATTAAAAATATTCTGTCACCCTCCTGAAATAAAATGTTTAAATCCAAATGTATAACTTTACTTTTCTTCCAAATAAATTATACATGTTTATTGAAAGTTATCCCTGCTTGATATTTAGATCTAACATACTAGCTATATTATTCAGAATTGTTCTATTGTTCCCGTTTGATGGCCCTGCCATGTATATGGTCATCCAAGTAACAGAAATATTCAAAAGTACCTGTGCAAAGATGTTCTGTGTTATTCTGCTGATATTTTCTCTCCAAGTTGCTATTCATTCATTGCTCAACACTTTTTGGGTATGGTCATAAAACCGGCTATAAATTAGTGTACCCACATTATAATTAAGTTCATTCACATTTTTCATCTCTTTCAAAGGGAAAGATGAGATATTTTAGGAAATGCTTTGTACAATTATATACTGAGTCCTTGTCATAGCCTATTTTTAATGAAACTGAAAAAATTTCTTAAGTTCTGCTTGTTTCTTTTTATAATTGTTCCCACCAGGTATTTAAAAATTAATATGATAATATGTCCAGAAAACAATAACTCTGTAGTTTCTATGACACGATAAAACAATTTCTTAGGGAAAAAAAACTTGTGGAGTGTTATTATAAAGTGATTTAATTTTTGTTCCCTGGACCTTTCAAACTATTTAATGGGGGGGCCGGCCACTTGGCTTAGCAGTTAAGTGTGTGCCCTGCAGCTGGCGGCCCGGGTTCGGATCCTGAGTGCGCACCGACACACTGCTTCTCCTGCCATGCTGAGGCGGCGTCCCACATACAGCATCTAGAAGGATGTGCCACTATGACATACAACTATCTACTGGGGCTTTGGGGAAAAAAAAGGAGGAGGATTGGCAATAGATGTTAGCTCAGAGCCAGTCTTCCTCAGCAAAAAAAGAGGAGGATTGGCATGGATGTTAGCTCAGGGCTGATCTTCCTCACAAAAAAAAAAATCTATTTAATGGGCTTGTACTTCTCTAGAGAAAGTGTAGGCCAATTCCTAGTCACTCTCAAGTACTAAGTTCCTCTTCAGTAATTGGCAAGCTGCGGCCTTGTCTGGAACTGCTGATGAGGAAAAGGCTTGGTTGGATTCCTTTTCTTTTCTATTCAGGTACTTTTTCTTTTCCTACCCCAGCTTGTTGACCTTTTCTGGGAAGGTCCAGGGCATAGGAAGGAGAGGACAAGAAAGGGTGAAGGTTTCTACTTGATTCATACAGTCTATGCCAGCGATATATTCCCTGGTCCTGACCGAGGATTAAAGCTGCCTTTCTCTCCTCATTTGCTTTTGAGAAACCTTTGCTGACCTGCCTTTACATTCGGAGCTCTCAACTGCATTTCCTTTGAAGCACGTGGTACACTCTCTTGAAATGGTTGCTTTGGCCTTCATTAGCCTTTAATTATCCATCAGTATTTCCATCTACCCCTTCTGCTGTCCTTTATGCATTCTTAGAAGGGTTTGTTAAAAATAAATAAAGTATGAGATAAGTTCCAAAGCTGAATAAGAGTCTATGTGTTCAAATTGAGTCAACTAAATTTTGAAATGAAAAAAAATTAATACAATATAAATTTGTAAATTATAACCCCCCAACATTTAAGAAAAGACCACAAATGTTTATATTGAGAAATAAGATGACACTTAGAAAGAACAATAACAAAACTGGCTTCATATTTGTTGTCAGCATCCCTAGAAAACATGTTTAAGGCGTGAGAAATGCAGGATGAAAGGAGACTTGGTCTCTGGATGGCCATTTGGAGAAAAACTGCCCACTCTTTACATGAGCAAGAAAGAAACTGTGCCATGAATGAGACATAGATGTTTATCACATATAGATAGTATTACCTTAGCAGAGATAGCAAAGAGTGTCAGTAGCAACAGCCTTTTGATCTCATTCCCTAATATTGGGACCAAGCTTTGGGTGCCCATTCCTCAAGGTTCAGCTATAAAGGCCTGTGGAGTGGTGACTTCTGACACAGACCTACATAGCTCCACTCGAGAACTCAGTGACAGGATTGACAGGACTCTCAAAATGGAATTGTTGTTGGCATCATTCCAGTTGGTTCATTCACAATCCTTCTCCTTCAGCCTTTCCAACAATGTAAAGTACTTAATTCCCTCTGTTCAATTCCCTCCTGCTTAATATAACTGGGCTTTCTCTTTTTTAACTTTCTTCAATAAACTCAATCCATATAATTTTCAACTTTCACAATGAACTTAAAGATACACAAAGAATAAAGAAAATTAGGGTAGCAGAAGAGAATATTAATGTTAGTTATGAAAGAAAAGTAAAGTAGAGCTGGCAGATTGAAAGACAGAAAAATATGAGACATGGATAATTGGAGATATGAAACATATTAGGGTATTATAGCTTGTTAAAAACAAGTCTTAGATTTCAAGTCTTTACCTCACAAAAGCTCGTTTTTTGATCACATCATAGTCCAATGTGGATTAGTAAAAAGCTCTGCTTTCTACAGTTATTCAAAGCCCCTGCCTATTTCCTTAGTTTGGCTACACTTTCCTCAGGATCCTTTGTAAAGTGACCAATTGTCCTGGTTTGCCCAGAACTTAGGAGGGTTCCTGGGTCACAGAATTTCACTGCTGATACTGAAACATTCCTAGGCACACTAGGGAGATGGTTCACTCTAGTCCCCAGAATCCTCTCCCCAGAATATGTGAACGGAGAAAGAGAAGCAGAGCCATGCATGGGAGGTTTTCATGGCCCAGGTCTGAAAGTGACACACATCGCTTCTGTTAACATTTCATTATACCCCTTATTGCAAGTAAAGCTGAAAAATACAATCTAGTGCCTAGTAGAAATAAGGAAATAAGAATATTGGAGAACAGAAGCAGAGTCTGAAAAATCCAGTGTTCTGTTCACCAAAATTGGGTTCACATTTTCCCACACATAAAACACATAAAACTCTTCCTCAGGGGAGAGAATCCAAAGCCCCAACAAATCCCTGTACGCAGCAAAAAATCCAAGATTTCTGGATGATGGACATCAGATCCTAATATGATCCCTTGGTAACCTGTGAATTAAAAAGACAAATTATCTGCTCCACTATAAAATAAATCAGGCAGTGACAGGATAACAACAAGAAAAAATGGATGGAGGCAGTCAAAAGGTACAAACTTCCAGTTATAAGAGAAATAAGTACTAGGGATGTAATGAACAACATGATGACTATAGCTGACGTTGCTTTATGGTGTATTTGAAAGTTGTTATGTGAGTAGATCCTACAGTTCTCATCACAAAAAAAGCTTTACTTTTACTTTTTCTTAAAATAATAGAAATTTGCTTTCGATAAGAGAAGGAAGGGACATACGACAATTACCTGTTCATAGCAATTTGATAATTCCTTTGATAGGAATCATAAATACTCCCTACACAGGGAACTAACTGGAGATCCTTGATGAAATTTGGATTTATGAGGAACTAAAGGGTTGTTGATTTTTCTTTGTTTGTTTTGTTTTGTGTGTATGCATGTGTTTTTGTTTTTTAAGGCATTGTATTCCTTTGCTAAGACTGCTGTAACAAAGTACAACAAACTGGGTGGCTTAAATAGCAGAAATTTACTGTTTCACAGTTCTGGAGGCTAGAAGTCTGAGCTAAAGGTCTTGGCAGGGTTGGTTCTTTCTGAGAGTAGTGAGGGAGAATCTGTTCCATGCCTCTTCTATAGCTTTTTCTGATTTGCTGGCAATCTTTGGTGTTCCTCAGCTTGTAGATATCTACCTTCATTTTCACGTGATGTCACCCTTGTGTGTGTCTCTGTGTCCAAATTATCTCTTTTTGTAAGGGCACCAGTCTTACTGGAATAGGGGTCCATCCTATTACAGTATGACTTCATCTTAACTAATTACCTGTACAATGACCTTATTTCCAAATAAAGTTGCATTGTGAGGTACTGCAGGTTAAGACATATGAATTTTGGGAGGACACAATTCAACCCATAACAGGCATGAATAGACAATAGACAAAAACTTTTTTTTCAAGCTTAAGCTTCTGGTATCTTTAGGAATGAATTTCTTTGAAAAGTAGTACAGTTCTAATCTTTTTTACTTCCAGTTAGTTCTTAGTGCTGGTAACCACACCCAAAGTGTCTTTACACGTAATTCTCAAGGCTGATTTATGTCTTTGCTTTCTCACCTCTAAAAACTTCTTTTAACTTAATGAAGTCTACTGTTAGATTTCCAGCTTAGGTGCAGAAGCCAGTCTTCATCTGATCTTTGCTGCAACACTTAGTTTTAATAGACCCTGTTGCTCAAAGGCTTTTTAAACTCTTATTTCATACTTTTTGGGTATAGAAACTGTCAGACTTTCAAATCCTTCAGGGCCCCAACTGTCTCAATTCTATTTTATTTCATTTTTGTTTGCAAGCCAGCCAGTCTTTTTCCTGAATTTATTTCTTTTGGATGAAACATTACTAAAGTCAGCTAGTCATAACCAACATACACTATTATTATGGTTCTTTCCAAACGTTTCCCCTTGAGCTGGTAGACTTGTGATCTGTCTTCCAACTTATCGTGGGCTATGGTTTTTCCAAACATTTGGCTAACAAATCTCTCCAATGCACCAGTTTCCTTTGACCCTTTCCTTTCCATCAGTCACCAAATGTTCTTGTTTGGTCATACTGAACTCTAAGTTACAATATCTATATTGGTCAGGGTAGGCTAAATGCTGTAACAATAATCCATCTGGCATAAGGATTTGCTTTGACCAATAGAATGTCATGGAAATGATGTTACATGAGTGCAGATCCCAGCCTTTAAGGGGCCTTAAGTTTCCTTTCTCACTTTTTTGAAACTCTTAGATCACCATGCTGTGAAGAAACTCTGTCAAGCCTAACGGGGGATGAAAGGCCACATTGAGGAAAACTGAGGCCCCCCGATAGACAGCATGCACCAAGGCTTCAGAAGTGTGAGTGGAGACATCGAGAAACTTCTACCACTGCCCATGTACCAGCTGAGTGATGCTGTATTAATGAACCCCAGTGGGACAAGCAGAACCAACCAGTAAATCCACAAAATTTGAAAAATATTATTGCTGTTTTAAACCACTAAGTTTTGAATAGTTTTCTATGCAGTGATAGATTACTAGAATATATCCAAACCTGGTAAATTGAGATCAAGTATTGTAATCTCTAGGCAACCGCTAAAGGAGAGTAAGAAAAACTAACTACCAAGTAGACAATCTCAGTACACCAAACATGTAGTAGACTTGAACAGTTTTTAAAGAATGTATAAATTTAATCATTGAGATTTCAAATCTTATTGGCCTGCTATAATAAAAAATCTCTTTAGCATAGAATTGTGTTTCTTTTGCTACTGTGTGGATTAATTCCAAATTCTAAGAGTCACTATCAGAAAACTCAGAAAATGGTGGAGTTTACACAATTACCCACTAGCCTTAATTTTTCAGAGGACATATTTTATTTGATGGGTAGCCTATGGACTTTTTTTTTTTTTTTTTGCAACATCTACTTTGTATTAGTTGTAAATAATAGAAGATCATAAAAGTGAGATAATATAAAGAAGACGTGTGTGTTGGCTTTTCAAATTTATATGCCATACATAAGAGCTAATGGATGATAAGATTAAATAAAGAAACTTAAAGATATTTTCTTATCAGACATTTTAATACAGAAAACAAAAAATGACAACATTATTTAAACTGATAATTGGCTGTGAAGAAAGTAAAAAAATTTTTGAAAACTTTAAAATTAAGGGGCCAGCCCAGTGGTACAGTGGTTGAGTTCACTCGTTCTTCTCTGGTGGCCCGGGGTTTGCTGGTTCAGATCCTGGGCGCAGACCTACTTATCATTCATCAAGCCATGCTGAGGCGGCGTCCCGCATAGAAGAACTAGAAGGACCTACAACTAGGATATACAAATATGTACTGGGGGCTTTGGGGAGGAAAATGAAAAAAAGAGAGGAAGATTAGCAACAGAGGCTAGCTCAGGGCCAGCCTTCCTCAAAAAAAAAAAAAACTTTAAAATCGATCATCACTCTCCCTACTTCCCATTTACATTGTGTTGCCTAAAATTTCATCTCATCTTGTTTAAGGGAAGAGTTGGACATCTGACATAATTGTATGTAGTTAGCCTTTCTCTACTGGCACCTTCCTGAGCATAGAATATTGATTTCTGTTTTCTCCATTGGTTTTTGTTTTGGTTTTTGTTTTTGGCAGGCTTTGAGAGGTAATAAGACTTTAGAACTCTTTGAATTTGATAATTCTCCGGGACATGAGGAAGAATCTCTGTGTGATTTTTCAGGAAAGTAATTACAGAAGAATTTTTGAATTTGACAGTAAAAGAAATGATGTTGAAGAACCTTGACTTTAGTTGGACTTTTTTAATACAAACATGAACATATGCTATGTTTATATAAGCCAAATGATTCTCATACTCCTGTTTGGTTTGTTTACAAGAAGATTGAAGATAAAAGACTTTAAAAACTTTGACAACTAATCAGAATTCTTTGTTATAGACAATAAAAGTAAAGATAAAATTATTGGTTTTAAAGTGTGGACACATGGTAAAGTATATTGGAAAATGTGTGCCACTGCATATAGAAAAATGTCATGCAACACTTTTTATATATGATTTGGACAAATAATTTTCTAATTATTTACTTTTTTGTGTTTAGGCTTAATAAAATATTGGCACTATTGATATATTAAAACTTGGAAAATATTGGGGCCGGCCTGGTGGCTTAGTGCTGAAGTGCCCGTGCTCCACTTCGGTGGCCAAGGGTTCATGGGTTTGGATGCCAGGCGTGGACCGATGTACCGCTTGTCAAGCCATGCTGTGGCAGAGTCCCATATAAAGTAGAGGAAGATGGGCACAGATGTTAGTCCAGGGCCAATATTCCTCAGCAAAAAGAGGAAGATTGGCAATGGATGTTAGCTTAGAGCTAATCTTTCTCACAAAACAAAAAAAAAGAAAAAAAAATGGAAAATATTAACTTGTACAGATTTCCAAAACACCTGAAATAATTGTTATTGGCATTGATTCTTTTGAATTTCAGAAAACAATAGAATCTTAGATTTAGAAATGCAGTTTAAATTGTCTCCTCTAATCCCTATATTTTGAAAGGATATACCTGAGGCCTAGTTGGAGAGATTATGTGACCTACCCTAGATCACAAAGTGTTTCTTTAGAGTCCATCAAATATGCAGTTTCATTTTCAGAAATGCCTAGAGGCAGAAGAAGCAAGGTATTGGAAGTTCATAGATCAATGTGGCATGTGACAGATTTCCTAACAGCTGTGATGTTTGTTAAGGAAATTCTGTTGGGAGCCCCAGATATTGAATTCAAAGTCACACATCCCATTAAAAAAACAATCTAAATATGAATAATTTGCTCTAGAGAATAGGGCCTAGAAGAGAATTTCACTTTTGCCTGCTATTTTCAATAGTACATTGATGCATACTCCATTCACAAGGGAAATTTGATTTATTGACTTATGTACCTTGATATTATGTTATTCTTTTAGCAGATAGCACTCATTCCCAAGATAATTCTAAAATAAAAATCATTAAGAACTTGCTAATTAATTACCTTGGAATTAAAAAGCTCCATTATCCCTAATTTATGTTCATTTGACCTAAGTTCCCATTTTCTTGCAGATGTGTTGAAAATTAAAACTGAGAGAAATAGATTTCCAGCTCTTGATTACATTAAATTCAAAGCTCACTCAATTTGTGATGTTTTGTTTAAATGCCAAATCTTGACTTAATTTGAATAAACAACCTCATTAATTTTGGGGGCCTATTTTGTTCTCTTCTACCTTTTATTTTATCAGTTTGATAAGTCTTTTTTTTAATTATCTATTTTGATATTCTATAAAAATTGTTCAATCTGGCATTTAGAAATAATCCATAAACATTTTCTCTCTCAAAAATCCTTATGTAACTATGTGTGTCTCACCTATCAGTCATGCTGCTTATATTTTCTTTTTGGAGGCTTCTCTTATTTTTAATTTTTTTAATAGCAGAGAAAATATTTATTTATATTACTTGCTATTATTTGAAATATGTTCATTTCTTTAGCAAGCATTTATTGAGCAACAAATGCCTTGCCACAGGTGTATAAATGAACTATATATTCATTTACGTGCTTGTTTATTTATTTAGGTTTGCAAGATTTCAAGGAGTTCAACTGAGAAATATAGAAGAATGAAATAAAAGGATACAGATATATGTTATAATATCTAACATGATCTGGACTCTGATCGCTTCTCAGGAATCATTTTTTACCACTTTTTCTTGCTTACTTCAGACACATTGGCCTTGTTTCTGGATCTCTCCAAGCATCAAATTCATCTACTCAGAAAGGCCTTCTCTGAGGACTCTAGAAGAGCATCCACCTCCTTCATTCTCTATCCCCTTATCCTGATTTACTTTTTTTCAGAGTATGTATCACTGACTTGACATTATATTACACATTTATGTATTTATTTTTCCTTCCTTTTACAATGTAAAGTTCACAAAGGAGAAAATTTCCCTGTTGTGTTTATTTCTGTATCATCAATAACTAGAATAATGACTGGTATAGTAAATGAAAACATTTGATAAAAAGTTATTGAATAAATGAAAGAAAGAATGGGGTTTTCTATCCCAGTCAATGAGTCAGGAAAAACCTTACATTTACATTAAGGTAAGGAAAACAAGGAGTTATCCAGATGATGAAGCAAACCAAGAAGATAAGGTGTAAAGAGTAGAAGCAACAAAACAATTTTTTAACTTTTGCATAAAAAATTGACCTTAACCAAATGTCTCCTGTCTCGTCAACCCAGAAATGTTTGTAAACGACAGTGTCAGAGACCAGAAAATGGTGTTTGTCGTTCCCAAGTACTAACCATTGTCATTCACAACAATATTTGAATTAAGAATTTTAATACATATATATTGTCTGTTTCTATAGGAATGCTCTCAAGTAAGAAGATAATTATAACACTTTAATGAAACACACGTATCCATATTGTACATTTTTAGGGTTATCAGTAACATGGGACTATCTTACGCAAAGTATAATTTGAAAATTCAGGAAGTAATACAGGTCCACAATTGCTTATCCTCAATAACAAAATTCAGAAAGGTATGTAAACCTAGAGTTTATTGTTTTTGCCAGTTTATTTGTTTAGATGACACCAAAACTCATTTGAAGGACCTGGTATGTGTAGATGTGAGAATGCTGTGTGAACATTCATACTTTTTACCACAGAAATGTTAATGTGTTCAATTATGTGGTGCTGTGGGGGGAGGGGTGCTACATAATGTAAAGTTAAAAACATCATTTCTTCCTAAATTTGGATAAAATTCTGAATTTTGGTTTCAAGGATATCAAATAAAAGGTTGTGGACCAGGATCGGCATAAAACATAAATTAAATGTCTAAATTTTGACTTCCTATAGGACAATTAAAAAGAAAACTAGGGGCAGGCCCAGTGGCACAACGGTTAAGTTCACACGTTCCACTTTGGTGGCCCGGGGTTTGCCAGTTTGGATCCTGGGAGCAGACCTACTCACCACTCATGAAGCCATGCTGAGACAGCATCCCACATAGTTGAGCTAGAAGGATCTACAACTAGGATATACAACTATCTACTGGGAGCTTTGCAGAGAAAAATGAAAAAGAAAAATAGAAAACTGAAAATTTTCAACAGTATGACATATGAACAATAGTTACACTAGGATCATATAAAATAGAGGACAAAAGCACTACAGTACGAAAAGAAGTCAAAAGTTAGTAGAAAATAAATTTAACAATATATATTGAGAGGAATGGGTAGTAAGTGTATAAAACATTTAACTGCACTAATAATGAAAATGAAACTAAGATGCTATATTTCACCATTGATCTATCAAATTAGAACAGATTTTCTTTTTTAAACATAGGCAAATTTGTACTGAAGGGGTGAATTAGTGAAGCATTTCTGGAAAACGTTTTGGAAATATATACATCAACAATCTTAAAACTGTTCATCCCCCTTTATTTGAAGGAGTAACACACTTCCAAAGTGAACTCAAATCATCATCAACAACTCAATTGAAGGCTTATGTACAAAGAAATGTTCTTTAGGATTACATAGGACAAAAAATTAAAACAAATGCATACAGTAAGGGATTTGTTAAATGTGCCATAGTGTAATCATGTGATCTATCATAATGCATGTTTAAAATGATTACAAAGAATTTTAATGATATGTTAAAATATTATATTAACCAAAAAAAGGCAAGCTACAGAACTTTATATAGAGAAATAGTTGTAATATATTAGGTTGAAGCAAAAAACTACCATTTTTCATGTCAAAAATGATCTGATATTGACAATTTTATGTAGTTCACTTTAATATATATAAATAAGAAAAGACTACAAGGAGATATTATTTGAAAGAATGCAAAAATGCTATTAGTGGTTCTCTCTACCAGTGGAATTTGGAGTATTTTCATTTATTCATGTGTTTTCAGTGGTTTCAAGTTTATGAAGTGAGCGTACAATTACTATTTCAAGCCAAATATTACCTTAAGAAAAGATTTTGAAAAAAAATGTGGTGTTTGACTGCACTTAATAGGCTTGTGTACAAGGCTTGCAGTAAGCAAGTGGCTAATTCCCTCCTAAATATTTTCCATTTAATTACAATAAATAATCAATAGACAAATGACAGTGTTTTGGTTATAGCTTCATAAGCTTCTTGGAGACAATAATAAGTGAGACAGATTTAATTAAATATCATCTTATTCATCCTTTATACCAAAAGTCAGTATTTAAAATATATGTACATAGAAGATGATTTTAAGAAAAAAATACACAAAAATTGACTTATGAGTTACCACTTAGATTAAGCCTTAAGAGTTTTTAGTTACTGCTTTATAATCGTATAATTTTTACCTGAATGGGATCTTAGACATAATGTCCAAGAGCCCTATTGATATATCTATAATAAGCCATTTATATGTAATGATTAATTATTAGTAATAATTAATATGTCTGTAATTATTAACCCCTTCCACACATCTTTATCTAGTGCCTACTCTGTGTCAGGAGTTGGTCTAAGAACTAAAGATTCAAAGGTTAGCAAGACAGGTCCTTGCATTCCTTGAGCAGAAATACGGTGGCGAAGACCAACAGAAACCATCAAACAGATCATTAATAAGATAATTATGAGTATATAATAAGGGTTATAAAGACAATGAACAAGGAATTGAGATAGAAAATAATAGTCGCTAACTTAGATAGGGTGTGAACAAAACACTTCTTTGAGGAGGTGACATTTGAGAGAGATAATTTGAGACTCAGGAATCAAGAAGCAAGTTTTCAATGTGGTCCGTCACTTAGCAGCTAAGTCAGGGTGCAATCTCAGTTTCTTGATTCAAATTAATTTATGTTTAAAAATAAATTTATTTTTATTTTGTGTTATCGAAATTCAAAGTGGATAATATTAGAGTGGACTATCTGATGTTCTATAAGGCTGTTATCAATTGAACCCAAGTCAATACTAGAGCACAGAGATTCATGGAAAGAAAATTTAACTAATTCTAGTTATCCCCTCTAGCGAGTAAACGGAGAACTTAAGAAGTCTGTATAGTGCTATTTATAGCATAGTTGTTAAGGTCTTTCAGGCTCAATGTTAACCAAATCAAAATTCCTTCGGTAATATTAGGACATTTAGTCTATCTTTCAATTTAGGCTGCTTTTTTTTTGGATTTCAAATGTTACCAAGGCCTTTAATTTCAGAAAATCTCTTGATATAAAGTTCAAAGCCAAACATTTGGTTCCATTATCTTGAAACTAGAAATGTATAATTTTCATTTGGATTTTCTATAGGTATTTTTTTTCAACAATAGAGAAACAAAGAAATTATGAAAGGAAAGATTATGAAAGGAATATTTCTATTGTCATGTATTTCCTTTTGTTGCTCTTCTGTAACAATACCTCTCTCGGCACTCCTTTTGCCTTCTCTCTCTTTATACCAATTATATTAGAGGCAATTCGATAGGATGACTTAAGATAGGCAGGTTAGGTAAAAAAAATTTATTTTCTTCTTATAGTAGCTATGCACCATGTATGGTTTATATTTTCACCATAAATTCTCAAGGATGATCTTCCATAATGCTCATCATGACCATTAACACACTAGGTGTAGAGTAATTAAAAGAGAGAAATCAGAAAGTTAACAAAAGATCAGATGAAGTACAAAAGTTTCATTTCATCATATCAGGAAAAATAGTGCCCTCAGGAAATTTGAAACATACCCCAAGCAGATTTGTTTACATTTGTAGCACATCTCCCTATTTTCCCAGAGGGCAGATCAGTTATTTTAATTTTTTTCAAAAGAGAGGAGAAATGCAGACTGGAGAATAAGTTTTGGAACATGAATAACAGTACCAAAATAAAGTCGTACATATTTAAGATGACTTGTATTAGTAATGCTTGCTCATATACATTGTATATAACGTTGTTGCAAGACTGATTTTTTTTCCTCATGAGTCCTACACTCCCAGAGTGGGATTATTGTTTCATTAAATTATTTGAAGTTTGTCAAATCCCATATACAATGACATCATAACCAAAAGTAGTATCTCAGTGCTGGGGAGAAGTGAAGGGGAACATTACTATGATTCATTCTTAGAAGTAGGTAATGCACTGAGATGCATCATGCATACATCTATTAGAGAGGTGGAATTACTCCACATAGAATAAAGAACCTCTGGAAAAGGAGTGTAATGTAATGCATACCGAACTTGATAGCTACGTGGCTAGAGTTAAGACTTGGCTGATGTTTGGAGGATCAACTTTATTTTTCTGGAACTTATAACTCAGCTCTAACCAATAAACTCGGAAGAAAATTCTCTATCTAGGAAACTTTAGAAAAGGTAAAAATTTAAATACACGCAGATAAACTGGATTTAAAGACAGATTCCCAAAGAGAAAGGAATCCATATTTTAGTTGTTTGCTTAGGAGAGAGTAGGTCAAACCCAAAATGGCAGATTTGATTCCAAAACTGAACGGACTGATGACTCCAGCTCTGCTTATGGTTGCTCTCTAGTTAGTTTACTAGCAGACTAGGAAACAGAGTAAAGGGTAGAGCCAAGAAAATAACTGGCATAAGTTGGTACAGCTTCCTGAAACGTCTTTACGGCGGTACACTGATGTTTGGTGGTCAGTGCAATGTAAGCAAAGTGAAATGCCTTCCAGGCCAGAGGAATTCAGGGCCAAACAGGCTGTGGGAGGAAGGAAGCTGAGACCGAAGCTTCCATCTTCTAACACAGCACTCCATATGTAGCCTCTAGGTACAAGCCACATGTGGCTAATTAAATTCAAATAGGTTACAATTAAATAAAATTAAAGATTCAGTTCCTCAGTTTCACTAATGGCATGTCAAGTCTCAATAGCTATGATTAGTTAATAAACTATTTGGCCAGCACAGGTAGGGCATCCTCATCATTGCAGAAAGTTCTGTTGGACAGGACTGGTTTAACATATAAGGCAGTTCTTGCTATGCCACAGGAGCTTGTTCCTCTGTTCTGTTTCTTACTGAGTCATTAGGTCTTCAGTAGGACTGGCCATGGCCTACCGTAGAGAGTTGTGAAGATATAACACCAATGAATATATCAAATCTACACATATTGTTTAAAATTTTTGTGGGCAGCACATGCCTTTTTATTCTTTGTGAGTTAGAGTGTAAAGTCATTCTCTTAATGATCCAGAATAATAAAGACAGTAAAAGACTTAGGAGTCTGGTGAAGGTTAAAAAGAACCAGCCTGGGGAGTGAGAGGGAGGTGACCCAGAAACATTTAGAAAAAACTTCTGAGAATCATAGGGGTTCAAACATATAGGTGTAGATCATTTATTTTACATAAATTGGCTCAATTGCTGATAGAAAAGGCCACGTTTTAGGAGTATTATACTTTATTTGGCATTAGCCCTCCCACTCTTGGGTTTTTGCAAAAATCAATTCTGCCTATTATCGAGAATCTTACATTTGCAAGAACTTTTGAATTATGTTCACAAATGAGACTTAGCATAAAAATACATTATAAAAGACATTAAATATGCAGATTGTGATAGAGCAAATGATAGCCCCTCCAAAAATGCTCACACCCTAATACCTGGGTCCTGTAAATATGTTATAATACATTACAAAGGGACTTTGCAGATGTAATTAATGTTCAGACCTAAAATAAGTATTTATCCTGGATTATATGAGTGGGTCCAGTCTAATCAATTAAGTCTTTAAAAGCAAAGAAATTTCTCCAGCTGGAATCAGACGAAATGCAACAGAAAAGTAAGCAGGAGAGAGGAGACAGAAGGGGAGGTCAGGAAGATTAAACGTGTGAGAGGGACTTGATGGGCCATTGTTGGCTTTGAAGATAGAGAAGGGGGGCCATGGGCCAAGAATTAAATGGCATCTAGAAGCTGAGAACCATCTCTAGCCAGCATCTGGCAAAGAAATAGGCACCTGGGTCCTACGAGTACATAGAACTGAACTCTGTCAGCAACCGGAATAAGCCTGGAAGTGGATTCTCCCATAGAGCTTCCAGATAGGAGCCCAAGCTGGCCAATGTCTTGATTATAGCTCCATGAGACCATAAGCAGTGTACCTAGACAAGCCTACTGGACTTCCGACCTAGAGAACCGTGAGATAATAAATGCATGTTGTTTTAAGCTGCGAAGTTTAATTTCTTATGGCAACAATACAAAATTAATACATGTTTACATATGAAAGCATGGAGTCCACCAATCTTGTTTCTCATGAGTCCCCTCAAGCATGGCAACCCTCCCAATTCATTAAGGAAGAAGAAAGAGGGAGAAGAGTATGGAATTCTCCTGGTTCTAGTTGTTCTTCTTCTTATTTGTAAATTCTTCATCTTCGATAACCACTTTATATTCTCACCAAACCTGAGGGAGTCAGTTCTTCTATTTTATCTCTTGTCCAAACATAACTGTCTTTACAAACATTAGTGAGCAAGTATAGTTTTCCTAATATTTTATAGGAGAATGAGTGCTACACTCATTTGAGTACACTTCTAATCAGCTCCCTCCCTACAAGTGCCTGCCCACCAGTTTGTCTTCAGCCACACTGCCAACCCAGATTCTTCTTTGACCTTCTGCACACACCACTCCTCCTCCCTGATTCCAGGACTTCCTGATCTTATATCTTTCCACAGATCTCTCCACCTCTTCTTTCTAACTTGCGGCTATTCATCTGTTTCACTTTTTATTTTTAAAATAGCATATTGTAAGAGATACTGAAGGACCAGACACTTGAAGAAGCGAGAATTTTCCTTTGTGGCCCTCAGATGTCCTTGGTCTCCACAGCTTTTTCTCCCACCCCCTCTTGAACATGACTTTGACCCCTAACTGTTCCTCTCCACCCCTCTGGATAAATTTAGATTACCCCCAAATTGGTTGTAAATCTGCAAACATATTTCCCCTGTTCCTGAATTGTGCTTAATCCCTTTTGGCTAAAGGTCCACAAAACATTCTGTTCTCCTTCATACTCAGGCTGAGCCAATAAGGATAAATCAGGATGATACTATGCACACCAGAATGTATGGATACCTGACTGCTCACAGATTCATTCAAGAATCATGAGTAAAACCCTTTATTTGAATAGCTTAATAAGCAGAAATTCCAAGATTGATTTTAACAACAGAAAACACAATATCATTAACTTACAGTAAAAAATGAATTGTTTACTAGCATAGCATAACCGGCAGAAAGACTAATCAAGTGCAGGTGTGAGGTCAAAGGCTCATCTTGCAGTCAGGATATTATTGAAGGGTAGAGCCACAGGTTGTTAGCCGTAGTCCAAGCAAGAAACTGGGGTTGGGTGAAAGTCCTTACCAGGCAGCGGTGTTTCCTTTAACTTGATGAAACATAAAGTGGGGACTATAGGTATAGCAATAAACAAATCTAGTCAGCTTAGTGTATTTCCAAAAGGGGAAGATATAGATGGATAATAATTGAGCAAATCTGTTGATCACAAACTTGCATATGCTGACATTTTAAATAATAATGAAAAAAATCCAGTCTGGGTATTAATAAAAGACTAAAGATAAAGGTAGGTGGCACCCACTCTATTCTTTGCTCATCACATCATAGCTGGAACATTTTTTATAAAAATACTAAGAGACACAGTGGAGGCCCCCACTGTCCCCTTTGCCTTCTACTTTCCCCCCTTTTTCTTTCTTTATTACTGCCTACCTCGCCTGCCCCATAAATTGGACCAGCTGGGAAAACCACAAGTCTTGTGAAAACAGTTCTAAGGAAATACTGATCTTATGGTTGTTGGGACTTCAAGCAAGGGGCATAAGGACAGGAACAACGCCCATCCTTGAGTTTCAGTTAAAGTTAAAAACTGCAGCCTAAACCAAACTCAAAAAATCACACACTCAGCATTACCTACCCCATGAGAACTCTAAGCCTGCTTCAGTTGTGGTGTTACTTGCTTTTCATGTACGCATGGATGTACATCAACTGAATAAATCCTTTAACCTTGATTTGAATCACCTAAGTCATTTTTACCTAAGTCATTTTCTATGCTTTAAAATGGAATGCTAACAAATTCATCTGTGTCTAAAGTTAGACAGCTAGGATGATATAACAACCATATTGAGAAATGGCAGAAGAAATTCCAAATGTTAATCTTTTTTTGTTGTTTTTTTTTTTGCTGAGGAAGATTCACCCTGAGCTAATATCCACTGCCAATCTTTCTCTTTTTGCTTGAGGAAGATTTGCCTTGAGCTGACACCTGTGCCAATCTTCCTCTATTTTATATGTGGGTTGCTGCCACAGCATGGCCACCAATGAGTGGTGTAGGTATATGGCTCTACAGATTAAAAACAAAAAAGAGAAACACTATAAAGAAAAGTTCTCAATTTTAAGACTCTGGATGTAGAAATTCATTTTGCAAAGCAATGACCTTCTCATTTTTGTGAATGTTCAGAAAGAGGTTGGATGACCATCTTTCAAAAATATTGGTGAATTGCAGACTTCCACTAGCAATTGGGAGAGAGCCCTTCTCACCACAGTCAGCAGCATTTAGTTGATTATCATTGACAGTTTAATAGCTGAATAAAGTTTTCTCTGCTGAAAGGACCTAGGGGCAATGACAGCCCTGGGGCAATGAGCACCTCTAGCACTCAAATCTTGGTTGAAAATTTCAGACTCCAGACCAAGATGGCAACATAGGAGGCTCCTGAATTTCCCTCCTCCCATGGACACACAAAATATACAGCTACACATAGAGCAACTTCCTTTGAGAGAAATCCAGAAACTAGCTGAATGACTCCTACACATCAAGTGACTGAGAAAATACCCACATAGAAACGAATAGGAAAAGCTAGGATATACTCTTTCCATAAACCCCACCCCTAGGACAGCGCCATACTATCAGGAGGGAACCCCAACTCACAGCTTCTCTCTCAGTAGCAAAGAATTTGGAGCACACATGTAGTGCCCCAACTTTTAAAGCTGGCATCTAAGGGACAAGCCCTCAAATCACGTCGCTTTCATAGCCAGTGGGGCCTGTGTTCATAAGTCCCACAGACGATAGCAAGCAAAAAAACAATTGTTAATGGACATGAAAGCACGTGCCACAGCTATCTCCCAGGGCTCAGTGTAGAAGAAGCAGGCAAAAATGCCCATCTCCCTGTCTTTCTCTGAAAGAGGTTTGACTGCCTACTTTACAAGCTGTTGCCTGAGGGTCTGGCTTCTAGTTAGCGGGCATCTAGGTGCTGACTGCAATCCTCCCTGGAGCTGGAAAGAGCTGGTGGGCACTTCCCCCATCTTTTCCCCGTGGCTTGCTCCAACAATAAGGCCAAGTTGCCGGTAACTCCCTGGAAAAAGCTTGTCCACACATCTAGTGCTTCAACTTTTACAGCTGCCACCCAAGGGTCAGGCCCCTCTGATAGCCAATGGAGCCTGCATTCATGACCCCACAGGAGTATAGAGAAAAAAGGAACCGTTTTTAAATGGGTGCAGTAGCACCCCCTGTGGCTACACAAGCAAGCCCAGTGAGGAGGGAGCAGGCAAAAATGCCCATCTGTCAGTTTCTCCCTGGAAAAATGGGTTTGATTGTATACTTTCCCAACTACTGCCTGAGAGTTCAGCTTCTAATCAGCCTGTGTCTACGTGATGACTATGATCCTCAACACTACATTAAAAGGATCATACACACCAAACAAATGGGATTTATCTACAAATCAACATCTTCAAATCAATGTGATACACTACACTAACAAAATGAAGGATAAAAATCATACGATCATCTCAACACATGCGGAAAAAGCATTCGAAAAAATTCAACATCCATACATGATAAAAACTCTCAACACATTGGGTATAGAGGGAATGTACCTCATGATAATAAAGGCCATATATGACAAGCTCACATCTAATGTCATACTCAACTGAAATGCTATAAACTTTTCCTATAAGATCAGTAATAAGACAAGGATGCCCACTCTAACCACTTTTGTTCTACGTAGAAAAGTAAATAAACAGCATCCAAATTGGAGAGGAGGAAGTAAATTTGTCTCAGTTTAGATGATATAATCTTATATATAGAAAACCCTAAAGATTCCACCAAAAAACTGTTAGAACTAATAAATAAATTCACTTTAATTTCAGGGCACAAAATCAATATACAAAAATCAGTTGCATTTCTGTATATTAATAATGAACTATTAGAAAGAGAAAATTTTTAAAAATCCCATTTAAAACAAAATCAAAAAGAATAAAATAGGAATAAATTTAATCAAGGAGGTGAAAGATCTATACAATGAAAAATATTGGTGAAACTGTAAAATATTGGTGAAAGAGAGTAAGACACAAATAAATGGGAAAATATTCCATGCTCATGGACTGGAAGAATTAATATTATTAAAATGTCCATACTACCCAAAGCCATCTACCCATTCAATGCAATCTCTACCAAAATTCCAACGGCATTTTTCACAGAAATAGAAAAAAAGATCCTAAAATTTGTATGGACCCACAAAAGATCTTGAATAGCCAAAGCAATCTTGGGAAAAAGGAACAAAGTTGGAAGCATCGCACCTCTTGATTTCAAACCATGTTATAAAACTTTAGTAATCAAAACAGTATGGTATTGGCATAAAAACAGATACATAGATCAATGGAACAGAATAGAAAGCCCAGAAATAAACCCATGCATATACGGTCAATTAATTGTTGACAAAGGAGCCAACAATGTGCAATGGGGAAAGAATAATCTCTTCAATAAATAATGTTTGGAAAACTGGATCTTCACATGCAAAAAAATGAAATCTGACCCCTACCTTACACCATACACAAAAATCAACTCATAATGGATTAAAGACTTAAACGTAAGACCTGACACTGTAAAACTCCTAGAAGAAAACATAGAGGGTAAGCTCCTTAACATCAATCTTGGCAACAATTTTTTTAGATTTGACATCAAAAGCAAAGGCAACAAAAGAAAAAATAAACAAGTGGGACTACATCAAACGAAAAAGCTTCTTCTCAGCAAAGGAAACTGTCAACAAAATGAACAGTTAACCTACGGAATGGGAGAAAATATTTGCAAACCACGTATCTGATAAAGGGTTAATGTCCAAAATATATGAGGAACTCATACCTCAATAACAAAAAAAACCCACAAATAACCCAATTTAAAAATAAGCAGAGGACCTGAATAGACATTTTTCCAAAGGAAACGTCCAAATGGCCAGCAGGTACACAAAAAGGTGCTCAACATCACTAGTCATCAGGGAACTACAAATCAAAATCACAATGAAATAGCACCTAACACCTATTAGGATGGCTATTACCAAAACGACAAGAGCTAAATGCCAGTGAGGATATGGAGAAAAAGGAGCCCTTGGACACTGTTGGTGGGAATGCAACCTGGTACAACCAGTATGGAAAACAGTAGGGAGGTTCTTCAAAAATTAAAAGAACTACTATATGATTCGGCAGCCCTACTTCTAGGTATATATCCAAAGGAAACAAAAACAGAATATCGAGAAGATAGACATACTCTCATTTTCATTGCAGCATTGTTCACAATAGCCAAGATATGGAATGGAAACAACCTAACTGTCCATTGATGGATGAACGAATAAAGAAAATGTGATATATACATGCAAATATTTGTGTGTATAATAGAATATCATTCAGCCTTTAAAAAGTAGGAAACCCTGCAATCTGTGAAAACATGGATGAACCTGGAGGGCATTATGCTAAGTGAAATAAACCAGACAGAGAAGGACAAATAGTGCATGGTATCACTTACATGTGGAATCTAATAAAAAAAAAAAAGTTGAATAGAATGTTGGTTACCAGGGGCTGAGGAGTAAGGAAAATAGGAAAAGGTTGGTAAAAGTTTACAAATTTTCAGTTATAAGATTAATAAGTTCTCAGAATCTAATATATTACATGGTGACTGTAATTGATAACACTGTGTTGTATAATTTGAATTTGCTACGAGATTAGAACTTAAGTGTTCTCACCAGAAAAAAAAAAAGATAAATATGTAAGGTGATGGATGTGTTAATTAATTCAATGGTAAAAATCCTTTCACAATTTATACTTATATTAAATCATTACATTGTACACTTTAAATATATTATAATTTTATTTGTCAAATATACCTTAATGAAGCTGAACAAATATTATTGAATTTCTAAGTTAGGTAAGAAATAATCTATCAATAGCCATCTATATCCAAATTTTTCCTATTATGTTCTTGTCATGAGAGGAACACAAGACATATTTTCAGTTACAGTTTCTAATGTATTTCCTTTGAGAATTTTAACACATCTTTTGCCTATGTATTAAACATTTACATGTATAATTTGGGGGAGAATTAATCTGTTCAGGAAGTTGTTTTCATTTGTTCCATGCATTTCAAAATGAGACCTGTACTACCAACTATATTCATTTTCAGGAAATGATTTATGGATAAACGTTACTTAAGAGGCAGACAAAGATAGGTGACAGTACAAGACCTGATTCTGTAAAATATTTCTGTATCTTCTCTTGTTTTATGAGAGATTAGAAAGGAAAAACCTTTTGAAGCTCTATAATGTTTAAATTATATAATGCATTTTTCTCAGGTGACAAGGGGACTAGAGTTCGTTTACTGTAATTCTCAATTCTGGGGTAAATATTGCTTCTGATTTTCAGGCTAAGTGAGGAGGATGGTGGTCCTTTTTCCACGGACATTTTACTGAGTAGAATTGATTACAGTAGATGAAACATATTTACCAAGAATATGTGATTATTCCAGTTTAAATTCTATACACATGCCTTTAATTAGCCTTCCCCTCAATAGAAAATATCTTTGGATACTTAATTTCACTGAATCCACTGTTCCCATTATGGTTTGTCCTCCAGTAATTACTAATTTAACTCTGAAACCAAAATTTCTATCCTTTTGCTCGTACTGTTTTCCTCACCAGAATGCCTGTTCCCATCCTCTGTTTTTCTTTTTCTACTTTAATTCTTTCTTTGCTTCCTGAAACCTTTTTAAGCAATGTCCATGACCTAAAATCACATAATTAAATTTCTTTTTTGCCTGTTTAAGGACATTTCTTATGCTTGTAGGTTAAGTCTACGATTTGGTATTCTCCTTGAATTTATACATTATTCCCTGTACTTAATTACAAGCCTGTTTTTGTTTGTTTGTTTACCAGTGCCTATAGATTTTATTTTGATTTATTCCTCCATGAGTATAAGTACCTGCCTTGTGCCTGTGGACCCTCAGTAAATATTTGTGGATTAATTGATTTTCATCACTTTTTGGTGTGTGTGTGTGTGTGTGAGGAAGATTAGCCCTGAGCTAACATCTGTTGCCAATCCTCCTTTTTCCTGAGAAAGATTGGCCCTGGGCTAACATTTGTGCCCATCTTCCTCTACTTTATACGGGATGCTGCTACAGCATGGCTTGACAAGTGGTGCACCAGTCCACGCCCAGGATCTGAACCTGCGAACCCCAGGCTGCAAAAGTGGAGCTCACAAACTTAACAGCTAAGCCACCAGGCCAGACCCTTTTCATCAGTTTTCCAGTAAAAAAAAAAAAAGGAGGAATGTGAATACAAGGAATTCATCAAGATCAGTATGTCTGTAGGAGAGGTTGGTTGACTGAGGAATTTGCCACAGTCCAGGCTCAAGATGTCAGCTTGCCTAGGAAGAAACTCAATCTTGTGTGGACCCCAGATTTATCTAGAATCCAGTTGATAGATTCACTTTGATTAAACTGAGAAGAAGCAGAGATATATTAACAAAATTGAAATTATTAATTTGTACTGAGAAATAAATATGTTAGATGGATCAGATATTTGACTCCTTCTTGTGGAGTCTCGTCCCCTAGAGTGTATGCAGTGCATCCTGCAATAGTGTCCTTTTCATGCGCTACAATTGCTGAATGAGCCTTCATATTACTGATATGTCTATCTTTAGCAGAGTCAATATTCTGTCTCCTCATCTGTAAGCTACTAGGATTGTAAGAGACACCAAAGGTTTAGTAATACATTTTTTTGGGGGGGGAAATAAATAAAAAAGGAAAGGAAAAGGAAGAGAGACATGAAATATATGTTCTAATTTAAGAACACATCCAGATTGTAATAAGATAAAACTTTGGAGAAAAATATTTTGTTTCAGTCTAAGGCAAACATTGATCATGAATCAGGTTTCTCTCAATTCTTGTTGCTCTAGCAGTAATACTTAAAAAAAAATAACAGAAACTGCATATGTCATCTTTTCATGTCCCATGGTTTAATTCATATAAGATAGTCATATTTTCTTTAAGCTTTTTGGGGCATCTGATTGTTGAGCCCCATTTGTTACTTAACTTTAGCTGATATGACCACAAATATAATTGTACATAGTTTTAAATGATAAATTATTATTATTGTCTATTTTCACCAATAGTCCTTCTCTATACTGAAGTTTTATAATTTTTGAATAAAAACATTTTATATTCTCCATGTAATTCAAGAGATTTCAGGTTGAAAGCATGCATTTTTGAGTTCTGCACAGCAATCCTTCATGTCCAGCCGGTATGTTGTTAAGGTTCTGTGATTCTCCACTCATTTAACCAGAGAAGAGCATACTTTACATCACGATCACTGCTTAATTGTCCCATTTGAACACTTTGCCTGGAGAATCTAGTTTACTGTATTTAACTTAATAGGTATTTTTTAAAATATTCTCTGACAATTCAACAGAGATTTTTGCCTACAGCTACTGTATACTAGGTTAAAGAAATCTCTGGGTTCATAATTAATTTATTTTAATTTAAATACTACCTCTCCAATAACGATACTATTATACATAAAACCTAACTAAACGGCCCTGCTGGCCTTGATTGCCAAATGTAAGATAAGAAAAAAATATTCTGCTTTGCATCACATTGTAATAAACTCCGTTAAATAACCTTAAGAACATTAATTTTTCATGTTCTGTATAATGGTATCAGAAGATAAAATTCTAGTTTTCAACAAAATTTAAAGAACGGGCATCAGTTGAAGAGTTTGACTCTATCACTCTGTTTCCCCCTCTTGACAGTTATTGTTTGCTATTAGATAATGTATGTACTTTTCTACTTCCTTGTACTGTCAGCACTCATGCTTCTACAGAAGAAAAGAAAATTTCTATAGTCAGTTTTTAGAGAGGGTTTTCAAAATTATATATACATAAAAAATTCTTGCTGTCTCCATAGTAAGGGATAAGAGCACACTGATCTGTTATTTATCCAATCAGGGCATTTTTAGTTTTCCCATTCCAAATTATGTTATCTAGTCTCTATTCTTCAGCCTGTAGTTAAGAAGTATAGGCTGCATATACTTAGTAGGAGGGCTTAGTGTATAGTGCAAATTTACTAACCTTCCTACTCCTGTGTAATTTTTTTGCTTTCTTTTAAACATCATAAAATAGTGTGAAAATAATGAAAATCTCAAAAGTTTTTCAGCTGTTATGTAATAAAGATACTTTTCTCCTTCTATATTTTATACTGGTTAAGTAAAAAAAACAGATTTTTTTTTCAAAAAAAGAAAAAAGTCTGAATGTAGATGCTGTTTCTGTGACTTCCTAGCTGTGTAAGTATAGTTAAATTATGTAACCTTCCTGAGAAAATATATGTTTGGAATAATAATTTACATTGATCTTCACAGATAATTGTTGAAATATTTTCAAAATCTAAAGATACATGCATATTCAAGGTAAATTTTTTTGTTGTGGTTTTCTCTTTTTAGTAGAATTGATGCTATTTCTTGTTCTACTAGGAACTTTTTGCATCTATATATTTATTTTTCATGTGTAAGAATTTTACAGTGACATATTACTAAAGCGTGTTTCCTGACAGCGCAAAGAAAGCCTGGTGTTTGATCTTTGTCAAGTGTGTTCTGAGGATCAGTCTAGATTTAAGGCAGTGCTGCAACAGATAAACAAATGTCCTTTTCATCAATGACTTTATTAACAGAACTGTCCTACGGGTTTGTCTCTAACACGTTTGAATTCCTCTTTAATCAGCAAAACAAAATATCAATAGTTTAGTCATCTTCATAGAATTCAATATTGGATTGACTTTGAATCATTACTTGCCAAGAGCTTAACTGAGTCACCTGATGTTTTGCTCTGCCACACGGTAACTACACATTTCTTTGGCTCTCTACTGACTGAAAACAGTCAGTAATGTGAAGAGACCATTTTATTTCAGTTCTGAGAGAAATGCTTTCATCATCACCACTCTGTAGTATACAAGCTAGTCAGATTAAAACCTAGGTCACTCCTGGGAAGAAGAAAGCAGGAAGGAAAGATAGCCTGTGCTTTACAATTATCTGATTAACTTTCAAAACATCTCTTTGGGGGATATTGGTATACCCATTTTACAGATGAGGAAATTAAGACTTTGAGATATTAAAAAACTTGCACACAGCATATGGGTTGTGATAGGCAGAATGACCCCTCAAAGATGCCCATGCCCTCGTCCTTGGCACCTGTGAATATCTTATGTTACATGGTAAAAGGGACTTTGAAGATGTAATTAAGGTCATAGACCTTAAAACATGGAGATTATCCTGAATTATCCCAGTGGGCACAAACTAATCATATGAAGCTTCAAAAGCAACAAAATGATCTCTGGCTGGAGACAGGAGAGACGAAACAGAAAGAGAAGTCAGACAGATTTGAAGTTTGTATCACTGTATCATGGCACTCACAGATGCTTATCAATGGCATTTAGCATATTCTCTACTCTACTGCAATTATTAGTTTCCATAATTTTAACTTTATTTCTAAAATGAAAGTGATTTAATGGAAAAGAGAACACCTTATTCAAAACTTTATGATCTATAGGGTTAGCGAAATTTTCAGATTCAATAGATGCAAATATTTGTGTAAAAATGTTCTACCCTCACTTTTGCAAAGAGTCAGTATAACAAATATCCATTGGAACATCATAACCATGTTTTTTAAATACCTTATTTAAACATATTATTATCAATTAATAATAGTTATATATGTATATGTATATATATATAGAGAGAGAGAGATAGATAGATAGATGATAGATAGATAGATACACAGGTAGATAGGTAGATAGATAGGTAGATAGAAGAGAGGGAGAATGAATGTGAAACTTCTGGGTCAGAGAAACAGTTTATCACTCACAGAGTAGCATCTTCTGTCAGTTCCTCTTACTCCAAATCACCATAGGGTGACATGAATGAGGATCACATTTCACCTGCTCATGCAGTTGGATTACAACACAGGAGAGCAACCCAAAAATTATGTGACTAAGAGCTTATGTAGGTGCTGCTGGTACATCTGTCCCCTTCCTCCCAATATTTCTGGAGAGAAAGACTTAATCACTCTTTAACATAAATCCTCTCCAGGGAGGGGAGAGGAAAGTCTTTATCCTTCTTTATTCTACTGGAATGGAAGCAAATGTCTCTGGGTAGACATCTTTAAACCTCTAGCTTCCCAGACCTTTGCTATTCAAACATTTCCCTTGATTAGAAATCTTGGACCATGCAAATCATGAAATAGTCATAGAAAATTCTCTTTCAACACACGGTCATCCTGAAAATGAGTAAACAGCCTAATTATTGCTTGCAAAACTAATCAGGTCACCATATCTATTTTACACACCCCCCAAATTGTTTTTCTAGTTCAAATACTCTTCCAAATCTCCATGTCTAAGTTTAATATTTGCTCTAGATTTTTAGATTACTAATTTTGTACACCACAACCCCACAATAATGTGATAACTGAAATAAAAAATTAATCACATGAAATATGAGTTTGCATTACTGTTAGCTTTAGGGAAAGATTTCAAAACTCAATTGCTGGGAGTTCTGAGGGCCCTCCTGTACTATTCAACTCCACCCTAGTTCCAGCCATAGTTTGGTCCTTCCAGGAAGTGGTATCTATGCCAAGTTAAGTATTGGTGTGGGTGATTATGGGTCCTATGACTGGCCGGGAACTCTAGGCAGTAATTCCAAGGGTCTCCCAGGTGGCGGATACCTGTCTTATGGTCATTGTCTTTTTAGGGCTAGGAGTAAACAGGTTTAGTGACAAGCAGAATCATCTCCACAGTTTCTGAGATAGTAAATTTCCTTGCCCCTGAAAATCTCCCTTCTCTTCCCAGAACTCTCAAATGTAAAAGAAGCTAAGAGCTTCAACCTACCTGTATCAATCAGGCTATCCAGAGAAACAGAAATTTTATATATATGTGTGTGTGTGAGTGTGCATGTATACATATACATACATATATAGGAGCCATAAACATATATATGTGTGTATTTGTTATATATATCATACATATACACATATATACATACATTAATATACTTATACATATATACATACATATATGTGTACACAGACACACATATATGTAAAGAGGGAGAGAGAGATTGATTGATTTCAAGGAACTGGGGTGCATGATTGGGGCGGCTAGCAAGTCAGAAATCTGTAGGCCAGGTCGGCAGGCTGGAAACTTTTGGGCAGGAACTGATACCATAGTCTTGAGACAGAACTTCTTCTTCCTCATGGAACCCTCAATTCTACTCTTAAGGGCTTGAGCTGACTGGATAAGGCCCACCCATATTATCAAAAACAATCTCCTTTACTTAAAGTCAATTGATTGTAGATTTTAAGCATACCTACAAGATACCTTCACAGCAACACCTGGATTAGTGTTTGGCTAAATAAATGAGTACAATAGCCTAGCCAAATTGACACCTAAAAGGAATAATCACACCAGTTTGTGAAGGCAGTTTAGGTAGGAGGCCTAATTGAAGGTCAATTCGCTTCATATCTAAATTCTTTGTATTGTGATGATATACAGTATTTTTTGGTAACTTTTTGGTTTGTAGTGTTAAAAACAGTGGCAACAACATGATTCCAAATAGGGGGCTACATTTGCAGTTGACCTGTTGTGGCCCAGTATGTTCTTTCACTCTCTATGTGCTTCTACGCTTAGGTTTATGGGATACCATCAAAAAAAAATTCCGTCTCCGACAAACAAGAAACATAAGAGTATGAGATTAAACTCTATTAAAAAGCGAATGCTTGGGGCTGGCCCAGTGGCATAGTGATTAAGTTCGCACGCTCTGCTTTGGTGGCCCAGGGTTCGCCAGTTCAGATCCTGGGCGTGGACCTACACATCAAGCCATGCTGAGGCAGCGTCCCACATAGAGCAAATAGAAAGATGTACAACTGTGACACACAACTATCTACTGGGGCTTTGGGGAGAAAAAAGGAAAAAAGGAGGAAGGTTGCCAACAGATGTTAGCTCGGAGCCAATCTTCCTCAAAAAAGAAAAAGTGAATGCTCGTTATTATTTATAAACCATATAGTCATAAATGCAATTCAACATACATGGCAAGTAGGGACAAACGTACTTATACCTAACATTTTTGGAGTGTAGTCAAGGTAAATAAAAATTGGGGACTAATCCTTCCTATTTACTTGAACAAAAGTTTACACTTTTTTGTAAACAATACTTTTATTAATAAATAACATAGTTTTTAAAATGGAAAGATCGTAATTTTTAATCATTCAAAAGCTTTGAACTTGAAACCTTGCTATCAGAGGTGACAATATTTTTCTAGCATAAATTATTTCATATGATTTATATATTTGAAATACAAAAGAGGAACATTTTATTAGCACATACTCCACTTTTACTTACTATCCTGAATCGTAGTATTTGTTCCTCAAAAGGGTTGATAAAGCTCAAATTAATGCTCTATTTTATATATATTGTAGCTTTCTTTTTTCTTTATACTGCTAATTTTAATAATTCAAATATAATCTCTCCATTTATAACAGTCTTTTACTTCCTTAATATTATTAACTGTTAGAAGTAGTCATCTTGTCAAAGATTTAGTAAATTTTTCATTTTATAATTTTATCTAAAGCTTAATTATTGACCATAAAATTAAATATATATCATCTCCCAGAAATAGTTCACAGCATGGTTAGAAAGTATATATATTTGAACAGTGATACACTATCACTGTATGAAGGTTGCAATTTATAATAATCATACAAAAGCCGATAATGTATGAAGACTGATTTTATTTTCCTATATTTTATTAGATAAACAATCAAACTTTAACATAAATTTTGGAAAAAAAATAAAGAATAGGATTTTCCCTTCTGGAAAAAGTACACTTCAGGACAATAGAGACAAGTGAGATTTTAAATATCAATTACCTTTCGATATGGTCCTTCATTGTAAAAAGCTTTACAGCACTGTTCTTCTCACCCCCCAAATGAGGTTATATTAAAAATGCTGATGCAGCATATTTTTCAAAAATGTTGATGGACTCCTGTCATTATGCAAGAAATTTCCCACGGGTGGTGTTTAATTCAGCAAAATGTCTGAACAAGCCCTCAAAATTGCAATGATGGTAGGTGCCCTTCACCCCTTCTTGAGCTGTGAGAATCCTTCTGTCAAGCAACAAATTGCAGGAACGTACACTTGGCTGTTGTGTGTCACGTGAGTGACAGCAAATATTTCACCACCTGTTTTCTTGATTGCTTTTTTGTGTTGTAGAATACAGCACCTGGGAGTACAATAAAAAAGATTATCTGTCCTATAGTTAGAATATTTTTTAAATTTCTAGAGTTATTAATCCATTGACAAGTTTCCACACAAGATCTAATCTCCCAATTTGCACTCCACTCATAAATAAAGTTGGTAAAAGGAGGATGGATGGTCACAGCAGGCAGAAGAAAAAGAATAATCAAGGTCTGGAAAATCCGCCTGATTCCCCCCATGCTTAGTTCTAAATAACTTCTCTTTTCAAATTCAGAATACCTGGAATATGTGTCCATTTTTGTAATGTAGATATTTAAGTTTAAAACTATCTTCAATTCATAAAGTCTAGAGAGTTAACAAATTATTATTATCTTGGATCATGTTTCCCAGTGGTACATCCTGAGATAAAGATTCCTGTGTAAGTGATTTTTGCAGAAGTACTTCTAGGAGAAACCATAAAGGAGTGTAGGACACAGGACTGGCTGGTTAAACAAGAGTAGTGTATCAGTTAACATTTATGGTAAAACAAACGGCTTCGTGCTGGCCCCGTGGCGTAGCGGTTAAGTGCGCAGGCTCTGCTGCTGGTGGCCCAGGCTTGGATCCCCAGTGAGCACCGATGCACTGCTTGGCAAGCCATGCTGTGGCGGCATCCCATATAAAGTGGAGGAAGATGGGCACAGATGTTAGCTCAGGGCCAGCCTTCCTCAGCAAAAAGAGGAGGATTGACATGGATGTTAACTCAGGGCTGATCTTCCTCAAAAAAAAATTTTAAACAAACAAACAAACAAAAAACAAACAACACCAAAATCTATTAATTTAAAACAAAAATCATGTATTGGCCCACAGTTTGGAGGATTAGAAATCTGGGCTGGGCTCAGCTGCGTGGTGGTTTTGCTGGGCTCCATAGCTGACAGGTTTGCTGTGGTCTGATTGGATTGGAATGCCCTTACCCACATGTCTGACAGTTGGTTCTGGCTCTTGGGTGAGGTGCTTTGGCCATATGTCTCCAGCAGACTAGTCCAGCATTACTCACATGGCATTGGTTGTAAGGTCCTCACGAGGAGCAAGAGTGTGCAAGCCACAAAGCACAAGCACTTTTCATGCTTCTATCTGCATCATATCTGCTCATGTCCCATTGGTCAAAGCAAGTTACATAGTCAAGCCAGAGTCAATGTATGTAGATTATCTAAGGGCGTGGATACAGGGAGGAACAAATCATTGCAGTTAATTATTGCAACAATCTACCACAGGTAAAATCACCAGCAAAGAGCCACAAAGCTAAAGGAAAACCTAGAATTGTAGGTATATATTAGAGATGTCCTCTCCTGATGCACGGGAACCGGATTTTCAGTTTTCTGTCTTGGTTAAGCATTAGCCCAGGGGAATATCTCCAGGTCCTCGCAGCTATCACCTAGTACTGGCAAAGTAGGTCCTCAGGCACTGGGTCTTGTAAGTGAAAGCACACAAGACATGCAGAGAAAGCTGTTGGGAGGGGCAGAGGGGGCAGGGGGCACAGAGAGCAGAAAGGCGTCTGCAGGAATCTGGACTGACTGAGCACCAACGTTGTCTGCTGCAGTATCCACTTTCATTGCTCAGATCCAATAATGTTGATTCATTCATGGATTTGTAGATGTGGAGTTTTCAAGATGGTGGTTTTCTGGGGGAAGCATACAAAAGAAAGGATTAACAGGATGAGTCTCAAAAGTGGTCCTTAGCATAACTTACGTTCAGCATTTCTTTTCTCTGCATCCTAGTCTAGATCACCCTTTCCCTCAGCTAGCCCTTCTACGGGTCTAGATGACTTGTCTGTGGCATGATCTATACCTTCAGAGTTCTAGGGGATTTGAGCTCCTGATTATCTTTCTTCAGTCAGGTTGTGGTTGTTTTAATTGGTCATTTGCAGTTAAAACTGAGCATGCTGGGGCCAGCCTGGTGGCATAGTGGGTAAGTTTGTGTGCTCCACTTTGGCGGCCCAGGGTTCGCAGGTTCGGATGCCGGGCGTGGACACACACACCACTCATCAAGCCACGCTGTGGCAGCATCCCATAAACAAAATAGAGGAAGATGGGCACAGATGTTAGCTCAGCAAAAAGAAGATTGGCAACAGATGTTAGCTCCTGGCCAATCTTCCTCACCAAAAAAAAAAAAAAAAATTGGCCATGCTAATATGGGTAGAGGTCTGTGAATTATGAAGATATTCCTCCCTTCTCCCATTATGTAGCATTAAACCTATCTCTTCACGAGGATCAGTGTCTATTCTTGCCAGTATGACAACTCCTTTGTTTGTCTGTTAATTTCTACAAGTTTGGGGCACAATATGATAAGGTGGCAGCTGTAGCTTTTGCCTTAATGGGACTTCTATAGTGTCTCCTGGTGGAAACATCCTCCCTCTGGGAACCAAGATCTCTAGACCTAAAGGACCATAGATGTGAAAATCAGAAGCATGCATTCCTCGTGTGGGTCACTGGGAGATGATGAGTAGGACCACTTCTTGGTTCCCACACCAATATGGTACACCTATCATTGACACATGTCCTATGGTAGTTGGTTCAGTGTATACGTCACATCTTGAAGGTCAGAATCCCATTCGCACACAGGACTATGCTCAAGCTGGTGCCTTAGCTATGCCTTTAGGAGCCCATTTGAGCACTCTAAGAGGATGCATCTTCTGGTGATGCTGCATATGGTAATACCAGTGAATCCCATAGTAACGTGCCCATTGTTGTTCCTTTCTTAAATTGGTCCCTTTTATCCAAGCTATGCAGGATCTCTTGTTGATAAATCACACAGTCTGTGAGCCTAACAGACATTGATGTGGCCAAGACGATGTGAGAAAACCATTCTTAAGTTTCCTTAGAAAAATCCTGGTCCATTCAGCATTGCCAAGATCTTTGTAGGAAAGTTTTTTAGACTGGTTGCAGATTCTAGTAGTTAAATCTATTTTATCTTTGACTTTATATACTGCCACCTGGCTTCTGCATTTCTAGCATCCCATCATCTTTTTTGACACTAAGGAGTCTGGTTGTATAACAGCATCTCTTGCTGTCAGCCCCAGCTGAAAAATAACAGCTACTGCTGGGTTTCTCTATGATGCATTCCTATCTCTGTTCAAACTAGTGTCCTCTGGCTCTCTCAAGGATCATGATATCGAGGGAGGAGTGGTGATTTGGGGTCTTATATAACAGATTCACTCTACCAAGCCCACTTCTGTGTACCTTGGGAATCTCTTCTCCACATTCTGCCAAGGAAAATTGGACATCTCCCCTTTATTTAATACAAACCATCATTTTTTCTGAGATTCACAGAGCCATTCCAGGAGCATATTAGGATCTGATCCAGGTGGCGTTTCCTGGGTGTTAAATGCTGAGTCATGGGAAAGTGTTCTCATATCAAAAACTCTCCATTATTCAGCTTCACAGCCTACTCCTACTGGACTAGGTCCCTCAAGATCTATCCCAGGCGTGATTCCACAGTTTCTATTGGTACATAATAGCTTTGTTCTGCAGCTCCTTTGGTGATAGATCCGTTTTGGCTCTTAACAGGAGAAATAGCCCTTCAGTTGTGCCATGCTGAGACATGCTGAGGAGGGCACTGTTATCTTGCACCGAGGGGGAAGCAGGCGTATTCTATAGGTCTAGAATGTTGAGGGGAACTTAGGGATCCAATTTTCTTAAGCACATTCCTTCAAAGGTCCCCATCCCAAGTGTCAGGAGACTTGGGTCACAAAGCCAGTCCTTTCTGAGGTTCTTCTATCTTATAATTGGTCCTTGGCTTGGTCTACAAAATAATCTGCCCTGGGGCTGTATGAGATGAGAATCTCTTTCTATGAAGGTGTTCTGACTTTTATACCATGCTTTAAATTGCTAATTGAATGACTTGAGGTTGCCATTTTCTTTCTTCAATTCATCAATAGAATTCAGCAAATATCAATTTCTCAGTTTTTATAATTACTATTATCCCCCCCCATATATCTCAAATGCTAGAGATAGCATATGAGTCAGTACATCCATGTCTACCTCTGTCCCATCCAACTTCACCACAAGTGAAAGTCTTAGCATCATTGTCCCTATTGCCGTCTAGCCTTGAGTGATCCCACTTCAGAAATTCATCTTTAGGATCTGCTTTCCAGGATCATAACTGGCATTTATAGTTTCCCAGAAGCTGACTCAAGACAAATAATCACGTGAAAATGACGTATTGATAAAGTGCACCCAGACTTTGGAGTGTAAGTATAGCTCAGAGTTTCCACACACTGACTCAAAGATGCTGGACTTTTCTACATCAAAATTACTGCCTGCCAAGAGGGACAAAAACTACCAGACAGTTCTGATTCTTTAGTAAAATTATTCTGGTGCATCAAAGGTAGTCCTCAAAACGGAACTTTCATCTGGTGACTGTTGAAAGAAATAGATAACCAAAGCCTAGGCAACAAGAGTAGTGGTGCTCAGTTGGGTGGTGGGGTAGGAGTGCACCATGCGATAAAAATGGATCTTTATTCCCAGTAATGTCTTATAGAATGGAAGGTCATGTCCCATATTCCAAGTGGGAATTTATAATGTACTTGTTTAGAGAAATAAAATTTTAATTATTTTAAAATAAAATTGATCTAGTGCTGCAATCATCTATTTACATAACAATTGCATAATCTATTTGAAAAATTTTGTAAACTATTAAGTACTATAGAACTGCAAATTTTTATAATAATACTAAAGAACATTTCTTAATTCATTACAAACATTTCTGTTGATTGGCACAGTTACTTAACCATGATTTTTTAAATTGGTTCTAAAGGAAAATGTGTTGCAAATTTCCAACAAATAGTTTACAAAATAATATTAACTCAACCAACCGTGTTACACCCCCTTGCTATCAACAGAGAATGCATCCTTCTATTAACCTTCAGTGGTTTCAGTTAACAAATTTAAAATTTTTGGTACAACAGATTCTGAATCATTTTCACTAATTGAATCTAATTTTTAATGGATCTTTAAATGATGTTTCATGTGCTATTTTACAATATCTTTACAGAATACTTTAAGAAATTCATAGCTCAGTTTGAGCACCTTAAAACTGTTTGATTATTTTCCCCTACCTCAAATATTTATATTATCAAAGACAAATATATTCAAGTAATATCACTTGATTGTGTTGATGTTTCCAATATATGTTGTATGATTACTTTTTGAGAGACACATAATCAGCACCACAATGAGACAGACCATGGTTGAGAGATGTTGAAAGCAGGATACAAGAAAGAGCATGGCTTTAAAAATTAAACAGCAAATCGTCCATACCCTTTGACAGTATTTGCAAAATGAAAAAATAATACAATGCCGCAGAGTTGTTTAGAGGTGTTATTGAGTTCACCTATACAGAGACGTGGCATTGTAACTGACATATATGATACGCTCGGCATATGGATACTCTTATTGATTTAAGGCCTATACAACCTACTCACTATCCCAAGTAGTTGGTTATACTATTACCTAGCTATAGTAATCTGAGTCCTTCATCAACAAAAAGAGCTTTATTCTCCCAGTACAAAGAATGAATGACATATAACACCACATTGGCAAAGCTTTTAATCTTCCAGTTGAGATAATGGTGGGAAACACACCACCATTTTTTGTTATCATTGAGGTCTTTATTTCATCATTTCTCCCAGAAGAAGATATAAGAAAATCTGATGATCTGAGAAAATGTGGGATCACGTTTCAGGATTATCTAGAATGTTGCAATAATAAGCAAACGAGTGTCCTGTCATGGATTGCTTATGACATTTAACAAACCTCCTGTCATTCCCCTGTGTATTTTCTGTTCTCTCTCCACCTTTCTCCCTCTCACCAAAATCTGTATTATTTTTCTATTTCTGTTTAATAAATTGCCACAAAGTTAGTGGCTTCAATAGCAATTCCTATTTACTAGCTCACGGTCATTGTAGCTCAGAAGGTTGGGTGTGGATCCACTGGATTCTCTGAGTAGAGGCTCGACTACTTGTCTCATCCTCAACTTGTCCTCGGCCAGGCTGTATTCTTATCTGGAAGCTCTGGGGGAGAATCTGCTAACTAGCTCATTTAGGTGTTAGCATTCAACAACCTTTATTATCTTATTTCTTAGTTTCTTGAGGCTTTCAGACTGAAGTTCTCGTTTCCTTGCTGGTTGTCAGCCAGGTGTACCACCTTCTTCCTAAAAGAGCCCACATTCCTTTTCACCTTCAAAACGGGCAACCGAGAAGCTCCCTCGTGTTGAATCCCTGTCATGCTTCTAACCTCTCTTATTTTGAATCATAATTTATTTAATGGGATGAGATTCTGTGCTGTGGGCTTGCTTCCAAGAGATTTGAAGATATGGTAAGTAGTATATTGTGTTAGTTAAAAGAAGAGATTTATAGTCATGCAATCCTGAGATTGAATCCTGTCTATGTGATACTGGGTAAGCCTCTGTGGCTCAGTTTCCTCAGTCTTAAAAGTGGAAAGATACTATATTTCATTAAATCTAAGATTCTAACATTTGTTTTACTACTAAAAAAAGAAAAAAAAGAAAAATCATCAGTAAAATTTAAGATATGTCCCAAATTCTGAGATATTAGAATGTCAAAAATCAAGCTATGAATCAATGAAATAAAATAATGTTGATTCCATATAGGTAGCCTAGGGAATAATTGACATATGCCTATAAGCTTCTTGATGCTGTATTTGGTGCATGGTATCGATCTTAGTTAAATCATAGTTATTATTGTTTTAGTTATGAATCTGGTTGCTACTTCCTTGGCCTAAGACAAATCATTTCCTCAAGAACAGAAGGGAAAATGCCACTTTATCTTCTTTCCAGTTCTATGGCTACTATTGTGGTTGTTAAGATTTTGAAATGCAATTGAGCCAGGCTCCCACCATGATAGAGACTAGAAGTGAGAGAAAAGGCAGTGACCCTAGAATGTTGCATTGTAACTTGTGCATTGGCTCTCCAAACGTGCTGCCTCTTTCTCCTCAAGAGGAAGGAATGTGCTTTCTTTCTGCAGGGCTGTAGATAGATGCACATTCCATAGCTCTGCAGTGGCCTAGCCCTCTGCCTCATTGAGGGTGAGTGTTAATTGAGTCACAGTCACTGCTTTAGAGGATTCATCCCCTTCATGTGGTACAAATGGCCGTAGAAGCTTTATTATCTAGTAACCACAGGGCAGGCCATCAATTAGAAGCACAATTATGTAATCTTTAGCAATCTCTTAGATGACCTGGGATTAGTATGTTAAGCCTCATTAAAAAAAAGAATGCTACAGAACTGGAGGTCTATGTTACTAAAATCATTTGATGAAGAACTGTAAATATTATATGCATAGCTAGATCAATGACATTCCTTATTAAGTGTTTGTGAGTATATGTGTGTGCATAGTACACAGGTAAATGGAAAATTAAAATAAAAATAAATTAATCTAGTTTACTTCTTTTGTGACTTCACACTTTAAAAATGGAGCTCTTAATTTATACTCCATTTCTATGATTCTTGTCACATCATACAGGAATCATAGAGGTAGAATGCAACAGTATATGGCACAGAAAAAGAAATAATTTGTTTGAGCTTCTCTTTGTTGCTATAAGTAAAACTCTTACAGTATGTAATTTTCCTTTCTGCCTAAATAGGTAAGGTCATGAGTCTCTAAATACATGCCCTGAATGTGAGTTGAGATGTGCCTTTTTTTTTTTTTTTAACCCCCTATGAGATACTTAGGACAGTTCTACTCTTATTCTTATCAAAATTATTCCTATTATTTTTTAGAAGTGGGTTCAAACAGATGGCAGGCAGATGGGAATGTTAGCCATTATCTGTATCACATTTGAGTGTAGAGGATTTCAGGTACAAATTTGTGACTTGTCTTATTCAATGGAAGATGATTAAACCAGACTATTTTGACCTTTTCCATCTTATTGAGCACAATCACTGATTCTAGACCTCAGCAAAGAGAGAAAATGTCATTTCCTGCATTTGTGCCTCTGTGCCGGGCCGCTCTGGCAGCATTTGCTTAGACTCTGGATTTGTGACTAAGCCAAACTTGAGTGAAGCTTTTAAATATGCTATTTGCCTTTCTCTTCCCGTGCCCCCACTTCTCCTAACATGTTGCATTTTCTTATTTTTTTTATCAGAAAGTTCAGTGCTGAATCCAATGTTAAAGTACTGTCTATCATTTTTCACAAATACTGGATATTAGATCATTTTTTTTACTGGTTTTCAGCTGAATTCAGACCTACCAAGTAAACTGCACATAACTTTGCATTGAATCAAAGGACAGATGTATTTTTGTTCTTAATTCTGCTTTAATCCCTTTCCACCAGGAAAGGTAGCCCACTAAATTCACTTTTGACAAGCTTTGAGTACAACTTCATAACCACTCAAGTTGTATCAAAACAAAGAAAGCTCTGTGCATACAATGCGCTGTTTTAAATGAATTTGAGCACAGAAAATAAACCTGACAGAAACTCTCTCAGCGATTACCTCCAGGGCATCACTTACTATTAAAGATCTTAACTGTACAGTGAGTACCTTTAGGTCTACCCAAAGTGGCTGTTTACACTTACACTGTCAGTGACAGATTATTTATTCTTTACATGACGACTTTCTTCTTACTATTAAAATTCTGTAAACAATGAAAATATATTACTGAAAATATTAATATGATTTCAAATAATTTAAAAATAAGAATGAGTATCACTGAATTGACGTTTATATAACAATATCTTACCTCCTGTACTTTTTTATACTTTGCATGCTACATATATTTGACAGTGAGAGAACTGAGATATGTACTTTATTTCTGTAGAGCCTCGACATCTATCTGCCAATGATTAGGTGGCTTAAAATGGATAAATCTTATTGGGAAGCCACTGTATTGTTTTTTAGATTGATTTCAGCTATAAAACAAATAACTGGCTTTATTTGGAAATATTCTATTGCTCCCATACAACCTGCTTTTAGATATGATAAAAGGTAAATTATTGATTGCCTTAAGAAAAGCATGTTTTGTGTCTAAGAGTTTCAGAGAAGTCTTGGTCATTTCATTCACTAAAAAAAAAACAAAAAATCTATAAAACAGTTAATCTGTTGTTCTAAGTTCACATTTAATGAAACAAAGTTTTGCTTCTTTCAAAAATGGCAATACATTTGAACAATATTGAAAATAATACAGAGATATCATTTTTTTTTTTTTTTGTGAGGAAGATGGGCCCTGAGCTAACATCTGCCAATCCTCCTCTTTTTTGCTGAGGAAGACTGGCCCTAGGCTAACATCCATGCCCATCTTCCTCCACTTTATATGGGATGCCGCCACAGTGTGGCTTGCCAAGCGGTGGGTCGGTGCGCGCCCGGGATCCAAACCGATGAGTCCCGGGCTGCCGCAGTGGAGCACGTACACTTAACCACTTACACCACCAGGCCTGCCCCAGAGATATCATTTTAATAGCCATCCCTATAAGTAAAAACATATTCACCTCAGAGTTATTGGAATAATCCCCTAAACCTATGCTTTTCCTAACAATTTCTCCAGCTAGAATAAAAATAAACAGAAATATAGTCCCTAATCATCACTTTTTAAATCTTAAAACTTAAACAGAAATTCAGGATTCAGAAAGACATGTTAAAAAAACATAAAAAAAATAAAAATATTTAATAAACTAAACTGTTACCATTAGACAAAAACTATGAAATAATCTAGTCCATATTACTTAACAAGTGTAGTAATTGGAAAAGAACAAAGATGTGCCCAGATCCCAGATTTGAGCTTGCTAAACCAGTGGCCCTCAAAACGTTTCTAGCCTACACACAAATCACTAAGGTTATACACAGTTTCTGGCAAACTAGGCTTAATGCCACTTTATCTACCATTCCATAAACATCTGAGAACACAAAGTCAGAATAGTGCCCTTTAAAGGATAGCTACACTTCTACATCAAAAAATATAAAAACACAAAGAGCATTGCATTATTTAAGAAAATTAGGCTTTATTATGAGAAATAAATTACTGACAATGTTACATCATATAATATTGTAAGCTCCATGAAGGCGGGATTTTTATTTTTGGTATATTTTGTTGACAGCTTCTTCTCCAGCACTTAGAACAGTGCCTGGCACTGAGTGATGCTCCATAAATATCAGATGATATTATAGATAAAATTTTGTATGTCATTGCATTGCAATAAGTTCAAGGACCATGGTTCCCAACTAGGTCAGAAACTAGGTTATGACCATTTCTTCTGTGAACACAGGAAGAAGGTTTCCTGGCAGAATGATCATGAGAACGTTGATGACTGCTTCTTCCTTTGCCAAATTATCTTTGAAAAGAGCAGACTAATTGGACTTCCTAATTGGACACTACTGTCAGGAAGTGAATATTTTTATGTTTCTGCATAATTCGGGTTTTCGGAACATTTTACTGGGACCTGGGTCAAAGCACAAGCCTTGAACATTACTGAGTACATAGGGAGAGACCATCTGGAGAACTATACCCATCCAGAGGTATTTCCTTGTATTTCAATCAGGGATGAGATCCAGATCCATAGACATGTTGTCCTAGGGACTGTAAACTCTGAAAATCTCCTCTTATTTTCCCTATGAGACATTTACAGTCATGCGTCACTTGACGAAGGGATAGGTTCTGAGAAATGCATCATTAGGCGATGTCACTCTGTGAACATCGCAGAGTGTTCTTACATGCACCTAGATGGTACAGCCTACTACACGCCTAGGCTATATGGTATAGCCTATTGCTCCTAGGCTACACACCTGTACAGCATGTTACTGTACCGAATACTGTAGGCAACTATAACACAATGGTAAGTATTTGTGTATCTAAACATACCAAACACAGAAAAAGTACAGCAAAAATACAGCATACAAGGTAGAAAATGGTACACCCATATCGGGCACTTACCATGAATGGAGCTTGCAGGACTGGAGGCTGCTCTGGGGGAGTCAGTGGGTGAGTGGTGAGTGAGAGTGAAGGCCTGGGACATTACTGTACACTGCTGTAGACTTTATAAACACTATACACTTAGACTACACTAAATTTGTAAAAAAATATTTTTTTCTTTAACAATAAATTAACCTTAGCTTACTGTAGCTTTTGTACTTGATAAACTTTTGTTTTTTTTTGCTTTTCGACTCTTTTGTAATAACACTTAGCTTAAAACCTAAACACATTGTACAGCTATACAAAAATATTTTCTTTCTTTAAATCCTTATTCTATAAGCTTTTCTCTATTTTTAAAAATTTTTGTTTTTTACTGTTTAAACTTTTTTGTTAAAAACTAAGACACAAACACACACATTAGCCTACATCTACCCATGTTCAGGATCATCAATATCGCTGTCTTCTGTGTCTTCATCTTGTCCCACTGGAAGGTCTTCAGGGGCAACAATATGTACAGAGCTGTCTTCTCCTATGATAACAATGTCTTCTTCTGGACCTCCTGAAGGACCTGCCAGAGGCTCTTCTTGAGGAGGGGTCACTCTTTTCAGAAATATGTCCAAAGTTGTTTGCTTGATTTATTTCTTTTTTTCATCATAGATTTGCTTGAAAGCAGATAATACACCACGCATATTGCTCTCTATTAATGAAAACTTTTTGGTTTTGGTGTCCATGTTTTCAAACTTTTTAAGGAGCTCATTGAGGTCTGCAAAATCTCCTGCCAAGTGCTTCACTGTGAGTTTTCTTGGGGGTTCTTCTTCTTCTGCAATTTCCTTTTCTTTGCCTCTTCTTCAGCTATGCATTCCTGTTCTAGTTCCAACAACTCCTCATTAGTCAATTCCTCAGGAACCACCTCTATGAGCTCCTCCATGTCATCCTCATCCATATCCAAGTTAAAGTTGTTTGCCATCTCAACCAAATCCTTTGAAGTCATGGATGAACCTCTTGAGTGTCTTCTTCCAGATGCCATTCATATACTCCTTGGTGACATCACTTCAAGCCCAAGCAAGGTTCTTGATGCTGTCACAGATGTTGTAATCTCTCCAGAATTGCATCAGTGTCTTCCTCAGTTGCAGCAATAGCCCAGGCAAAGGTCCTCCTCAGGTAGTAGGCCTTAAAAGCTACTATAACTTCTTGATCCATTAGTTGGACCAAAGAGGTGGTATTTGGAGGGAGAAACACCGCTTTGATATTGGGGTGAAGATTACCAGTAAAAAGAGGATGTCAGGAGCATTATCAACAATAAGCAAAATCTTGAAAGGTATGTTTTTCTCCAAACCGTACTTCTACATTTTGCTGGCATAATGACTCAAGAGAGATCTTGAAGAGGAGCCGGGTCATCCATAACTTCTTATTGCTCCTGCAGTGCACTGGTAGTGCGTGTTTGTTGATACGCTTCAAGGCCCTGGGGTTCTCACTGTGCCAGATCACAAAAGGTTTCAACTTGTAGCCTGCAACATTGCCTCCAAGCAAGACTGTTATCCTGTCCTTAAAAGCCTCAATACCTGGCATTGACTTGTCCTCCTTATGGATAAAAGTCCTTTCAGGCATCCATTTCCAGAATAGGGAGGTGTCATCCATATTGATTATTTGCTCTGGCAAGTACTTTTTCTCTACAATCAGTTTATCTAAAGTTTCCAAAAATTCTTCAACTGCCTTCACATCAGCACTCACAGACTCACCACTCACTTTCACATTATGTAAGGAATAATGATACTTGAATCATTTAAACCACTCAAAGCTAGCAGTAAATTCAACTTCGTAGTGGGTCCAGTCTTTTCTTTCACATCCAAACAATCATTTTGCTTTGGCCATGATTATCATGGTGCTGAGAGGGATACACTTCTGTGTTTGGTCTTTAATCCAGGTCATTAGAAGTTTCTCCATGTCTGATATAGGCCCTTGAATTTTTGTTAGTTTCATTGCTTTCAATGAAGCAGAACAGCTTCCATTACTTTGTTCTTGTTCTTCAAGATCATAGCTACGGCAGAATGGTACACGCCTGACTGGTGAGCAATAACCATTAACAGTTTTCCATCTTTGTAGTCCTTAATCACATTTAATTTTGTTTCCAGGTCAGTCACTCAATGTGGCCCGTTACTGGCACCATTAGCAGTGGATTTTGTATGCTTAGGGGCCATGACGAACAAAACAACATGAGATTAAATCAAGCACAAGAGAAAATGATGCAACCAAGAGATGCAGAAAACACGAGATGTATGTGACTGCTGCCAGTGTAACACTCTCTACTGTTTTACAGTACACTTTTTTTTTATAACTAGAAAGAGTACACTCTAAAATAATGATAAAAAGTCTAGTATAGTAAATACATAAGCCAGTAACAGAGTTGTTTATTATCATTAACAAGTATTATGTACTGTACATAATTGTATGTGCTATACTTTTATGGGACTGGCAGTGCAGTTTGTTTAAACCAGCATCACCACAAACACGTGAGTAACACATTGCACTACGATGTTACAATGGCTACTACGTCACTAGGCTGTCGTAATTTTTCAGCTCCATTGTAATCTTATGGGATCACATTGTATAGGCTGTTTGCCTTTGACCAAAATGTCGTTATGCAGTGCATGACTGCATTTACATTCCAAAGGGTAATATACCAGCTTCTTTTCCCTTTTTTCTTCCTGAGGAGAATTTGTTTATATTAGGAGGCAAAGGTTTCTGTCCTTCTAGCAGGAGTGGAGGTGGAGTGGGCAGCTATCTTCTTACACACTCTTAGATTCAGAGTTCAGGGTTTCTCTCCTTATAATTCACATATGTGCAAGGTGGTCTATCTGGCTCTCCTCACATCACCCCAGACTGGGACATTTAGGGCAAGGAAAATGATGTGGTTCTTACTCTAAGGAATAATTAATCTTTCCCTGTCCCAGAAATCTTGTGTCTACTTTCAGGACGGTTAAGAATAAATACAGATATTAAAACTTATCAACTACTGCATTATCCCTGACAATGCAGCTGTGTTTGACATACATATGCAAACGTCTTTAGGGCATGTTTATATACATCTTCACAATGGAATTGGGCAAATTGCCAGCTGGTGGAGGGAAACTGACCCTCTCGCTTCATGCTGATCTATCCTCCATGCTCCTGTTTTCCCATCTCCATGTATATTTCACCTGAGAAGGAGCAGAGGTCCAGGCAAGCAAGCGGAAGGGGGCCACTGACACCCCCTACCTGGCGAAAGCAAAGGTTATAGGTGGAGGGCAAGGGGAAGCACCACATTTCCATGCCTTCCTTCCTCAGTCTGGATGTACATCAGGAGACAGCTCCAGAGTTTGCAACTTGCATGAATGTTCCTCCAAACAGCGGTGTGGACTCGATAGAAATGGTACCTTTTTTGGTAATTTATTCATACACTCAGCAAAGAAATTAATCATGTTTTTATTTTCTGTATATTATGATGCTATGACACCTTGAAAAACCTTTCTGGCTGGGGAGAGACTGCCCCACCTAGGGCTAGCCAATTCTTAGAGATGACAAAGAGCCCAGCCAAGAGCATGTCTAATATGCAAACTAATCAGTCCTGAGCCATATCTCCTCTATCGGGCTTACACCCCAGAAGGCAATGTTCCTCCACCTTTATGATCCCAGGGCCAAGTACTTGTAACTAGGGATCACTCCTATAGGCCGAAGCCCACTGAAATTATTCAGACTAGCCAATCCTAAACTCTTCACCCTGCCCTGCCTTGTCTTTCCCACGAAAACTCCAATAACGGTCATGGACTAAGCTCTCCCCTCCTCCTGCTTCTGCTTCCTGACCAAAACCTAGTGTTCCTCCAGTGGCCCTCTGTGCATCTTGTTTCTGGGGGAACTGTGGGTAACATTAAACTTTTCTATCAATGGCATTGATGACTCTATGTCATCACTCAGTCACTTTGATAAATTAAGACCCAGGCACAGAGCAAAAATACCTCTATGCTACGGCTATTATAACTGAGACTACCTCTTCTGTTTTCCAGGACACAGGATATTCAACTGGTTATATGACTTTTTCTCTCTCATCTGTAGTTGTACTGTGAGATTTCTAAGTCAGACCCTCCCTTCCATCCTTGCTTCCTTCCTTCCTCTTCCATTTTTCCTTTCTTTCTAAATACTAGTTTGGGTTTACTGAGCCATTGGAATCTGAGGATTGATGCCCCTCTTAAATTATGGAAATTGTCTGCCTTCTTCCCTGTCTTTTCTCCCTCTGGCACTTAGATTAAATATATCCTATGCATTCTCTATCTGCCATGTCTTTTAACCTTTCCTTCATGTTACCTATCTCTTTCTCTGTCTCTGCCTACTTTAGCAGGGCTGAGTCTATCAAAGATATTTGTAGAAAACCTAAGAACTACACACAAAATAATCTAGCGAAGTCATGGTGAAAACATCAGCAACAGAATTCAGTTCTCCTTCTTCAACATCCCTGTATTTTTCCTATAAAAGAACATGATCCAGTTAGCTCTTGGATATACTTCTTATCAAATCTGAAACAAAATCATCTCAAGTTTCACCAAAACCCTGAACAGACTAGAATTTGTTAATCAGTTTGGTCCATCCACTTTGAGGTCTTCAAAATGCCCTGGGAGTGTTGCTAGTAACAGTGTGTGGCCAACATTGGCACTCTAGACACAAATTTTGGGGGCAGGGCAGTTGGAGGATTGACTTGGCTCTAATCCAATCCCTGCTTTTCCCCCTGGGAACTTGCTGGTTGGAGATAAGATTCAGGAGCTGGAAACATACTGTCATCTAGTGTCTGACTTCTACATTCTCATCATATCCCTACTGTGATTTTTCTCTAATTGTCCTCACTAATACAAGTCAGGAAACCTAAGTTTGTTCAGTAACTCTTTGCCATAAATTCTTCTGCACTGACTCAATTCTGGAATATATACTTCTCCAAGATGCTCTTTGCCATCCCCTTAAATTGTCACCTGCAAACATCTCTCCTCTATTCAGACAGTTTCTCATCTCCCTGTTGACAAATGGTTATCAGGTTAATATATGCATCCTACATTAGTCAGAGTGGCTAACACAAGCAGGCACAATAAACAGACCCTGAAATCTCAGTGGCTTTTAGCAGATTTACATATTCATAAAGTCTGCTGTAGGCCTTCATCAGAAAGTTGGAGCCACGTGACTGAGTCTGGCTGACTAAGAGAATGGTTGTGTATGTTATTTCTGGGCAAAAGAGATTAAGAGCTGGCAGGCAAGCTCCATCTCTTCCTTACAGTTTCAGGGAAATTTGGAAGTCAGATATTCCAGATGAATATCTCAGACTCTGAGGACTTCTCACTTTATAATATTTTTATGGCCCAATTATTCTGTAGTCTTGTCTAGTTTCAGAAAAGAAACTTCTACCTCATAGTTTTGAATCTTTCTTTCTTATTCATTGTACAATAGCAATCTAGTACCTAGAAAATCCAGTTTGATTTTTGGAGCAGGGAAAAAACTCAGAAGTTCAAACATCTCCATCACCAAACTTCTTTTCTAAACAAGACTATAAATTGCAAGGGTGAAGGTCCACAGACAGCTGGAGAAAAATTCTTTTCCAGAATATAATTTCCTGAAATAATTTTTTTAGAGTCTTCAGTTTAATGAACTCATATAATGTGAAGTCTAAATTCCTGTCTGACTCATCTCTTCCTATAATGTACTTTCCTCCATGTGTTGCAATTTTGATCTAATCAATATCCACCAAGTCCCTTTGACTTTAAGATGGTGTTGTTTAAACTCTGATGAATAATGCTTCTAAATTCTTAGTAGTTAAAAAGATCTAGCTAGGTCACTTTACCACGTGGTTGGATATTCCCCCTTTATTTCAGTCATGGTCACATGTTCGTTCCTCCCTGGAGTGGCCACTACACCTATCCACAGCTTCACTAAAGGGGCAAGAAAAAAAGAATTGCCCATTATTTGTATCAGTATAATTTGATGGAAAGACACAGGAGGATCTCTCGGGTTAATCATTACCATGTATCAAAGGATTTGGAGAAAATTGACTAAGGAAGCATTTCTTGACTGATGAAAAAAAATAACTCAATTATGCTCTCCTACTCTGCTGGATGGCTACGTGGTATATTATGTGGTACTTGATAAAAATGAAATGAAAAAGAAGAAATTTTAAAAGTTTAGGTGTTTTTAACAAACTTTGGTGAAAATGTTTAAAACCAATATTTCTTTCATCTGGAATGCTCAGGAAATAAGATTCCTTCAACATATTTTTGAGATATCTGTTCGAGGATTAACTCACATTATTAAAAATATTCTTTATGATTGGTACAAGGTAGTGTAGGATAGTAATTCAAAACAAACATAAGAACAAACACAAACAGATTCCAAAGCCTGATTCTGGTTTCAGATTGCCCGGATGTATATCTTGGACCTGCTACTTGGTAGCAGTATGTCTCTGAATGCTTTCTTTAAGCTGTTTCTCAGTTTCCTCATCCACAAAATGAGGATGGTAGTAATATCAACATTATAGGGTTGTTTAAAAGATTAAGCAAGTTAACATATGTTAAGATATTTAGCGCTATGCCTGGCACATCATAAGTCAAAATATTTGTTTATTATAAATTAGACAAAAAATGAAGTGTTAATTTTTATTAAACCTTTATTTTTCTGATTAGTAAAGATTTGTTTGAATTAATGCTATATACCAATAAGTTAATTATTGCTAGTAAAACAATAATGGTAAAACATCTGTAATTCTAGTTGTTTCTACATTATTTATTACTAAGGTGTTTCTACATTTAATGACTAGACTGGATGTTTCCACCGACACTATTGTGTTTGTTTGCATAGATTACTCTGTTTCCATATGCACGTTCATATCTAAACACACTTGTTGACTCAAAACTTCCCAATTTTTACAAATGAGTTAGGCTTTTCTGTATATTTAATTACATATTCAGAGACAAAAATGTGAGATTCTTTACAAACCAGAAATGTACACACTCCTTATTAAGTGAAGATAAGTGTGTAGCTTGTGAGGAAATCTCTCTTTGCAATCCCAAGGTAAGGGGAGAAGTATATCTTAACAGAATTATATGAGACTAAGCATATTTACAAGAATGAATCCATGTATCTCTCAAGTTGATGTCTGTAAATTATACTTCTGACCACCATTAGATGCAATAAACTTATTCTTACTAAACACCCACCTCAAAATATACATTACTTTAAGAATGAATGAGCAATATATCTAAATTTAATTTTTCAGTTTGAATAAGTAAATGACTCCATATAACAGAGGTAGGCAAAATACCACCTAAGGCCAAATATGTCCTGCTGCCAATTTTTGTAAATAAAGTTTTATTGAAACATAGATAAGTTCATTCATTTGCACATTGGCTATGGCTGCTTTTTGCAGTATAACATCAATAGTGACCATATGGCACACCCATTGGAAAATAATTACTATCTGACCTTTTACTGAAAAAGTTTGTTAAACCAGGTTATAGAATACCATCTTCCTTTTACAGGATGAGATTTAAGAACTTGTCTTTAACACGTTTTCAAATGTTTAAAATGTTATTTTCAATAATAAATCATTGGTTTTTATTGTAAAAAAAATTTCTGTTGTTTTGATAATCCTTCAAGAATGAGAGTTGTCACTATTTCAGAAGAGGCATTGAAAGACAATTTTACTTTCTGTAAGCATATGGTGTGCTATAAACATTGTATAAAAAACATATATTTCCAAAGTAAGAGAAAAAGTTTTGGGAGGTCATTCTGTTTAGCATCAGCATAAAGCTTTTTATCTAAACTCTAAGGGTTTAGATATGCATATAGGCATACAATTTTAAGCACACATATAGATATACACTGTGGTCTTCAGGTTGCTTTTGTGTGTATCTGTACGTGTGTGTGAGTACGTATGGCATGGTTATTTCACGTGTGTGTGAAAAGTACTTATTCTGTCCCTATGTGCCGTTTTGTTAATATGAACCAAGCACCTGTGATTACAATCTCCTCGTGAACTCTTGTTCATATTCTTTTAATCACATAATAACATTTTAACAAAAACAACGAGGAGCCTCAAGCCGTATTTCGGAGAGGGTGTACGTGAGAACCGGGCGGTCCTCCTAACACTCCCTTCACCGTGTTCATCAGTCACACTATTTGTCTGACTAAAATAGGATCTCATTTTCACCCTCTAGCGCTAGAAACCCTACCCCTCCCTCTTGCTACAGTGATCAGCTCAGGTAATCTATGCCTATACCAACCAGCACATGATATTTTCCTGGATAAGATGATATGTTCAACAATAGGCATTTGAGTCCATTTGAATCCATAACACTTGAGGGGAGGTTTTCTGGAGAGACATTGGAAATAAAATTTCTCTCCTTTCCTGAAATAGCTATGAGAAGCTAACATTTTCTTGTCCCAGAAAGTGTGGTATGCAGATGGGAAGCTGGGAACTACTGTAGCGACCCAGAGGATTCTAGAATTAGTAGGAAGCTGACGGTAGGGAATGTAGAAAGGGGGGAAGTGAAGTCCTAGCTAAAATAAGTAGATTTCTACTTCCTTAAAAATCAGTAGATCCATTCATTAAAAGAGAACTGAAAAATTTCCTGCCTGTTCATCTTAAAGTTAAGAAAGCCAGCAAATGCACATTTTTTGTTTGATAGTTTGAGTTTGGTTTTCTGTTACTTCTATATCAAAGACTCTTAAAAGGTACAGATATATTTCAGTTCTCCAGCATAATTCAGGATTCATTAGCTTCTTCATTCATTTATTTAAAGAGATCTTCATAAATTGTATATCATAGACATAGATTATTAGAGTTCTAAACTCTATGATTTTCATAATTCCTCTTTTATATTGTAAGAAAGCAGTACCTATTATGGTGTCCAATGCTGCCATATTATGGCAGATAAGAAATATTTAGCCAAAAACTATGTTATAGTTTTGGTTCATAAACTCCCTGAACTTTGAGAATAAACTTAAATTTAGTCTTCTACAGGTGCATTGGCCAAAATATAATGCAATGAAATAGAAACTATGATGTATAAATACTTGAGGAAGCATTTAGCATTTCTTAGTCCTGTGTTTTTGGAAAATCAATGTATCACTGAAGGGAGTTCTTTAGAAATGAAATAAGATCCTATTCATCTATGGACTCTGACCGGAACAATGGTCTGTAGCCTGTTTGAGGAGGAGATATGTCACTTCTAGCACAGACTGGCAGTGGGTTAAATCTGATAGGTTTGATTTTGCTCCCTTCTGGACCCTGTGAAAAATGAGAGGAAAAACACTACCCCATGTATTAAAGAAATATTGAACAGAAATTATTAAATACATCAAGAATATAAGATATTTAAGCTGCAGAGAGGCAATATTGCCAATTCCAGGTGGCTGCCCTGGTCTTTCCCAGTGCACTCCCCCTTCTCCTTCACTGCCTCCTCCATCCCCGACATCAGTGACTTACTCCCAGTCAGAGGGCATCACGCCCTTCTGCTTTCTAAGTGTTAAATACTTTTGAGTTAAGGGCTTTCCAATCCTAGAGTATTTGCATTTTAATAAGGAGCTACTGAAGATTGAAAACCTTTAGGACTTAAAGGAAAACAATTCTAATATTGCAAGGTGAGGCACTTGCAATTTAATTCACAGTAAAACAAAACTCACGATGTGGTTAGGTGCATAATTTAACCTTGTGCAATGCCAATCCTGTTTGAGTAAAAGGAAAATGAGAGACTTGATAATACTTCAAAGTTGCTTTTATTTCAGTCTCTGTAAGTGGCCTAGATCAAGTCTCAGAAAAATTTTCTTCCTCAAACCATTTTATTAAAATTTCACTCCAGCCAAGTTTTCCATACTAAATTATATATGCATCAACATAGGAACTAACAATCATATATCCACACAGAGTAAATCACGCTCTTGTTTTCTCTTTGATCCTGAGTGCATAGACTGTCGGTGCCCTGTCAGTAATCTGTTCAAATACCACAATAAGTAAACTGGCAATATGCACCTGGGGGCAGACTTGTCTTTCAAACAGAGATTACTAATTGTCTAGAAGGAGCAATACCTGCTATTATCTTCCCTGAAAAATATTTCAAGCACTAAATAATTCAAATTTAAATGCTTCACTTCTGCTTGGTCTAGTCTTGAAAAATGGCATGCTTTTATAAGTTCCATTGAGGTTTAGGGAGGTGAAACAGAAGACAAGTAATAAGGAGGAACTAAAAACCTTATACAAAGAGAAACAGAATTCCAAGTGAGTACTGTAAATTAAAGAACTGTACTTTTACCAGGAATGAAGATGAATAGCAATAATAAAAAGGGATATAAGTAGAAAAGGCAAACTATAAAATGTTTTGCAAAGACTGTAAGTAAACTGAAAATAAAAATATGTAAGTATAAAATAGAGTAATTATATTTGTGAAAGATATTATTTAATTTCATTGCTTAAACAATTAAAACTGATACTGAATATGCTTAAATGAAGGTGATCCAATTATTGTTTAGACAATAGATTTCATGAAGATAAGATCATACAAGATCCAGATATGATAGCATTTCCGTTGGAAAAACCACTTGATATTTATATGCTCTACCTCCAGGATTGCTAAAGATTATGAACAGTTAAGAATGATGTTTAGAGATATTTAAATAAAGGAATAGTTTGGATGCAAAGAAAGGCAAAATTTCCCTTATTCACTAACCAGGGCCCACCACGGAAGCACAGTAGAGCATCTCTGGCGGCATTGGCCTCATCCAACTACAAGGTACAGATGGCTTCAGAAAACTGTAAGAACTCTCAGTGCCCTTCCATGGAGCCAGGATGAGACTTTTTTCATGGAAAGCTATAAAAATAATTGTAGAGTGATTTTTCATTTTTCTAAGACAACAAGACATCACAGAATATCTGTATATAATTTTTAAAACTGATGTAAAGCCAAGAGTACAAAACTAAAAAAGAGATTTCTGGTCATTTTCCAAACTTAACTCATTTTACATGCTTACCTATTAACACTGCAGAAACTTATTTTTCTCACCACATTGTATAATTTGTGGTCACCAGTTAAATCAGATATTTTTAAATATAGTTTAGTATTTCTAAGAAATTCTAAACAGTGAAAATAAGTTAATTCAATTAATATTTATATGAAAAGCTTTTTACTTTTGCAAGTATTTTTTATTATGTAAATAAGCTTACAGTTTGATTTTTATTATTTTTTAAAGTTCTAAGGAAAATGACAATGAACAAGTAGCCACCATTTTTGTTCTGGACATTTATAAACAAACTTTATCATCTCAACCTTTATAATTCTTTTCTTATGAAAGGAAGCTCATACCATTTTCACCTATATCCCTTCTAGGTATTTGCTTTTTATGAATCTTATAGCCAATAATATTTGCCAATTTTACCAGAGAAACAGTATTGTGTATTACAGGATATCTATTACTTTACTTAAGTGAACTGTGATAAAAAAGAATTCCTCACAGGACATTTGATTTAAAATCCTGGGTTCAATCATATTACTGATCCGATGACAGTGTCCTGAGCCAATCCATTATTTAATTAAGATTCTATGCTGGCCAGATCCTCTGTCAACGTCTGCAGTACCCTTAGGTTCTTGAAAATCAGCCAGATTGAGAAAGAGAATTTTGTCTCAGTTTAAGTGTGGTATTTATCTAACTGGATTTTAATTGCTTGTTTTTTCTCTGAGTTCCCTATAAACCTTGTTCTGTGGGGAAGAAATGGTTTCATCTTGTTCTCCGTTGGATCTGTTCTACTTGCTATTGAAACTGACACATAGGAGGTGCCCAATAAATCTTTGTTAAATAAAGTATTTTTTCCTCAATACAGTAAATGATAAAAGAAGAAAAGTAAACTTTCTAGGAAAGCATCCACAGGCATTTTCAACCCATGCACGCCAGATAGGTCAGGAGCAACAGAGAACCACAGAAATGCCAAGTAAACAGGCTACAAACGTACTATATGCATAAAGGTCACCTTAATGCCATCTGTAAAAAAAAAAAAATGGATAGATTTTCAGAGTTAAATTTTAAACTTAGATAGGATTGAGGAGGTGCGTACAGGCAGGTTCAACATTGTTGATGATGTTTATTTCAACTTGGATGGTGGGTTCATGGTTGTTTAATTTGTTGTTGCTTTGCATAATTTACATATATGCAGTTTAAATTATTTTGTATGTGTATAATAGTACAGATAATTTCTTAAAGAAAAATATAAAATATTCTAATCTTTTATGCCTTAAAAGAGTTAATTATACCAAAAGTATATAAGCAAAGTATCCATTTAGACTAGGAATTTTTCGGATCAGAGAGAAAGTCATTGTCAGAAGGTGGCAGTGTAGCACTTTCTTTTCCAAATGAAATAGTTTTAAAAATACCCACATGTATGCCTTTCCAGATGCAGGCCTCAGGGCCATATTCGGTCCTGCAACTTCTGTCTCATTGCTGGGGATGTCTCATTAGAAGATTAACTGTTTCAAATGCAATGCTAATGTGAAAGTTTTAATTGGGAGATCCTGTGCAAGTTAAATTACTCTCAAGTACTTTTACCTAGAATTCTTGTTTCCCTTCTATAATGTATGCATTTCCAAATGTTGCACACTATTTCTATCTGTAGAAAACAAATTGTATATGGGATAATAGTGCATTTAATATTTTAAATATATATTAAAATGCTGTTCAAGTTTCTTTTGTAATCATTTAAGGCATAGTTTTGGTATAAACAAAATCTACATACTTAACCATTTATTTTGAAGTAACACTCTTTGGCAAACATTAAAACATAATTGACTGTGGAAAATAAATCCACATGGAAAAGAATGAAAAGTTAAATTTAGTTCCCTATAAGATAAAGAATGGGAGATATCTGGTGGTAACATTTATCAGGAAGAAAAATGACTTCTGTTTTTATCTAGGACTCAAAATTGCATATTGATAGAAATCAATCAGGAAAAAGTAAGACTTTATAATGGAGTAACATCATGTCATAATACTTATTAAAGTGATTAGCTTTGTTGAAAATGTGCACATAGACATGAAAAGGGATTGCAGTTTCTAACTTTTAGTTAAGTCATCTTTTTAATGTATTTAATTATCGTGTATACACATTTGAAAAACAGATCACTCTTCAACCAACAGGCACATTAATTTTTAAAACTATAAAAGTCATTTTGTTTTAGGATGGATTTAGCCATTTCTAATCTCAAGGATATATATTTTGTAATTATATAAATATAATTTTATCGGCATTAAGAAGATAAAACATTTCATAAAATAATAATTTAATCACTCTCATTTGTGTTTGTTAAAATTTGCAGTCACAGAAGATTTCCACTTAAATTGTTAAGGTAAGTTATGAACTTTTAAAAAAACATAAATTGCTTAGAGCATAAAAATAGACTTGCAAAATATTTATACTGGCCATATTCTGTGTATTCTTGTACAATAGATGAAAATGGAGGGACACTATTTTTGTTTTACTTTGTTTATCTTTATTTCTCATTATAGTTCTATTAATAAGCCATTTTCATGGAGGTGGTCAAAGATAGCATACAGTCCATGCCCTCTATGAGTACTGTTTATGCAGTAATTAGCAAACAGAACAAGACAACAAATAATTAAGCACTAGTCTTAGTACTACCCACATGACATGTTAGGAGACATAGGAACAACAGAAAAATGAATCAGGAAAGGTATATATATGAATTATGAATCTTCAATTTCAACATTAGTCAACTTATTATTGCAAAATAAGCCTCTTATGTAGCTGAAAGTCTCTTTTACGCCATTCTACATTTGATTAGTTGTTTGAACACTGTTTATACTTTGTGTTATAGTTATTCTCCTGAAGTTCTGAGACAAAAAATCATAAAATTCATTTCTAGAGATGATGACATCATTCGAGCTAGAAGCAACCAGCACCTCTGCTCTCGTCTCTGCTCCTCCAGGGTCTCTTGTCTGATGTGAGGCTCTTCATTTTTTCTAGCCTAGTAGGACACGCTTCATCAACTGTGGTGACATCAACGCGCAAGGTGTAGCCTAGCATCTAGTGATACATCACAAACGAGACAGCAAAGTCTGTCTTCCAAGAGATTCTCTAAATTGGCCTGGGAGATTTTTAGATCTGAGATAGCCTCGTCTACTCTAAGCTAGAAAGCATGCAAAAAGCTTCTTCTAACTTCTCTGTTACAGATACCACCTGCCACCTCCCAGGAATCATTCAAGAGTTCCATAAATTACTTTTTCCCTTCATAATTATTTGTAAGACCATTTTCCAGAAGCACATGTGTCTGCATCACAGAACAATGGATAGTGTAATGGCATTTGCAATGCTCATTTTCAACAGGGAAGTTTAATTTGTTCCTTTTCTTGAGATTTTGGAGTGTTGGGCTAGAGAAAATAGGGTGAAATGTTCTCTTAGCAAACATGAGCAATTTCAGAGAAGGATTACATCCCTTGGTGATGAAAATATTATATTTATGCTTTAATGCCATCTGTTCCTAGGCTTATTGACTCATAGCTCTCCAGAGGCAATCATAGATCTACAAAATGCCCCTGAGTGCAAGATTTCATCAACTGCTGCAGTTGCTGGGTTTGAGGAAGCCCAGAGTCCGACCCTCCCCTCTAACAGCACCGCTGCACACACTAAGGAGCATAAATTTGTCCAGTTAAGGTCAATATTACTTATGCTCAACATTTGGAATATAGCTGTATCTTAAGAATCATATCAATAATAAAGTTTCTCGTACATTTTGAATTTTTGCTCCAGTATCATACATAGATATAATGCTGAGAAATCAGGAGAAACGTTTTCAGTAACTTTACAAGACATTTGCATTGTAATATGGCTCATCCTCGTGTGATCAGATCTTCTTCTCTTCCTTTTCTTCGAACGATTTTGAATTGTGAATCTACTATTCCCACAGAAAGCACAAAATTAGGCTACACTGAATTTTTAAGGAGCATTGTCACTTTTTCATTTTGGAGGTGGAGTTTGTTTTATAATAGTTAGAATGATGATTCTTTACCCCAATAGTTTTATTAGAATGGCTCATGTAAAAGGCTTATTAGAATGGCCTCCATTTAAAAAAAATATTGCATTTGTTAATGGTTGTTTTAAATAATCTTTCTTTTAAAAAAGTGCATCCTTTCTTGTTACTTATTTCAGAGACATCTGAAGATGAAATTCAATCTTATATAATAAATAAACCTGCATTATAAACTCACACACATACTTTTTTTCTCTCTCAAGTACTAAGGTTTTGGGTTTTTTTTTCATGATTAAACATATTCTAGATTCTGGTTTCTCAGAGAATAAAAGAAAAGTAAGATCTATATCTCTTTTGAAAATCTTTTGGATATGTGATAATCTTTGTGAAAATACTCTTTAACTTCCATGATTTTCAATATTGCTTTAATATTAGGAAATATTTTTCTACTATTTTGAAATACATGTAAATTACCTGAGGATTTCTGAATAATGACTTTGATGGAATTATTGCTAAGATCATTTTATAACCACAGGGTATTTTAATCCAATTTTTAAATTATGGAGTGACTTTGGTTTTAGTCATATTTGTGTAAAGTTTCAATCTTATATAATATCAAGAGAAGTAGAATGATTCTGATCTCAAGCAGAGACATGAGTTTCAAACTAAGGCTTTATGACCACTGTGGTAGGCTGAATAATGTTCTCCCAAAGATGTCTGAATCCTAATCTCCAGAACCTATGAATATGCCACACGACATGGCAAAGATGTGATTAAGACAAAGACCTTGAGATGAGGAGCTTACGCTGGATTATTTGAGTAGGCCCAATGTAATCACAAAGGTTCTTATAAGAGAGAAGCAGGAAGGTTAGAGTCAGAGAAGGAGATGTGATGGAGGAAACAGAGTTTCAGAGTGATGCTGCTCAGAACCAAGGAGTATAGGTGGCTTCTAGAAGTTGGAAAGGATAAGAAAACAAATTCCCCTTTTTAAAATCCCCCCCTTTTTTGTAGAGCTTCCAGAAGGAACACAGCCCTGTTGGTACCTTACTTTTAGCCTACTGAGAATCATTGCAGATGGTAGACCTCCAGAACTTATTAATATAATACATTTGTGTTGCTTTGAGTCACTACATCTGTGATAATTTGTTACAGCAGCAATAGGAAACTAATACAATCACCTTCAAATTCAATTTCGTCTTGTTTAGCAATATAGTGCCCTTTCGTCTTTTCCCTTCCTATACATATTTTAATCTACTACTAAATTCTGAGAATAAATTATTCTGCAACTGATATGGGTGACAGGATCGTAGACATGGAACTATGCCTGCCGCTTGTCTATCAGCAACAAAATGACTGATAAATTAAAATGTCAACAGGCACTAAATAACCATGTAATTATAATGTGATTTTGCCCATTGCATTTACAGGCTAAATTCCCTCAGTTGCCCATGGCATATTAAAGATATTGCATATTAACAGAGGAGGGGATGTAGTTAAAGCTGTTTTTTAATCTGTAGAAATACGTTAAGCCTTGCAAAAGGTAATGGATGCATACACACCTCATCTGGTACTTTTACCTTACCTCTATCTCTGAAAGGAAAGACCAACAAGCAGAACCCTTCAAACATACAAAGTCAAGTATTGACCCTGTCCAGGCAATGCTCCTCCGTTTCGACCGTTGTAGATAATCAATCCATTGTTTACAAAAAACCATTTCCCTTCTGTTGGAGGGTTCTCTCTTCTCTCCACACCATGACTACAGAGGTTCCACACTGCTCCTTTTATAAAGACAATTCACCAAATAAATTAGACATTATATAAGATAGTAAAGACAATCATGTGATTTAGCTCGGGAGAACGTGTGATAACAGAAGATATGTAAGTGAATCCAGTAATAGTGAGATGAAGCAAATATCTTTCAGGTAAAACATTTATAAGATATTGTCATTTCCTAGGAGATTCCCCAAAGTTTTGTGGTTTGTATGTTTTTTGATTTTTGTTTTATTCTCCTAATCTTTTACTATTTCTAATATAGACATATAAAATGATGTTAGGAACTTTACAGATTAAGATTAAACCAGTTTGGATATTACTTCTTGTCCTTTTGCCTATTCCTAGTCTAAACTTTCATAGTTATAAATGCTAAACAATATTATGGCGACTACAGCCTTAGTTATTTTCACTTAGGGCCCAGCTATCTCTGCGAAAATTCTCTTCAACCCCCATCACAACAAAAGCAACAAAAATCTAAAATATACAAATAAAAAGACAAATTCTACTTTCCACCTCTGGTGGTGTATTCAAGATCTGGAATTTACCCATGCTATGAGGATGAGTTCCAAATCTATAGATACTCTCAGAATGTTCTACCTATAGTCTTCTATTCTCAATTGCCTTTGGGTAACACTACTATTATGTTTTATTGTTTATAGATACTAACAATAAAAAAAAAACCCACAGATACAATCTATTAGTTCACCCCAAAATTCTACCTTTGCCTTCCAAACACTTTATTGCTCTCATATTCTCTATTTTTGTTAATGGTATCTCATATGTTCACATTTATCTTCACTGTTCATGCAAATCTATCTGGTCTCTGGATGTGCAACATTTATTGTTTTTCTGCCTTTGGCAAAATACTTTTAATATCTTCCCTCATGCTTTATTTGTGCCCTACATAAATTCTATATGTTGATAACACTCACATTTTATCTTAAGACTTTACTTTTCTGGTAAAGTCATGCATCCAACTACCTACTTGTCATTTCCATTTGGATTTTTAATAAATATATCAAAGTTAATAAGATAAAACAGAATATTTGGTTTTCCTCTCAAATCTACTTCTCTCTCATTCTTCATCATCTCAGTAAATGTCACCACTATTCACCTGAACACTCAGGCCAAAATCCTAAGATTTATTATTGATACATCCTTTTTGTCACATTCTACATCCTACATATTAGCAAGTCCTCTTGAGTTAGCCTAATAACCCAGTTACTTCTCATCGCCTGCCCCCTGTCCCTCTAGTTCAAGCCACGGTAGTCTCTCACGTAGACTACGATAGTAACCTCCCCTCTGGTACTCCTTCTTCAACACTGCTCCCATACAATGATTTGTCAGCATAACAGTCAGTAGGATATTTTTACAAATTTAAATCATATCATATCACACCCCTGTTTACAAGTCTTAAATGAATTCTGATCACTCAAAACCAAATTCAAATGTCTAACATGGCCTAATGGGCCTATGTGATCTGGCTTCCACATACTTCAACATTTCCTACCTCACTCGCTTTCGTTTAGCTCTACCCTCCCTCTTCCTATTCCTCATTTCCTCTTTAAGGCATTTGCTAGTGCTGATTCTCCTACTAGTAATGATCTTCCTGCTGATATTTACATGCCACTTCCCCCTCCCTCATTTAGTTTTTTGATTAATAGACATCTCTTCAGAGAAACCTTCCCTTACCACCCACTGTAAAATATCTACTGCACTTTCACATACCTTAGAGTGCTTTTATATGTAATCTGGCTTCCCTGTAAGAATATAAAGACTATAGGGCAGGGATTTTATATTTTTCACCTCTGCATTTCAGCACCAGGGACAATGTCTAGTCTGGAAGACACACAGTAATTATTTGGTAAAAACTAAGGAAAATTTATGTTTAATTAACTAGGTAATTAAGTTATAAAATTTGTGTACTCTTCCTAATAATATTTAAATCTAGTCTAATTTTATTCTAAGTTTCTTTCTGACTCAGAGATATGTCCCTTGAGTAGAATTATACAACAGAAAAGAGTGCTATGAACAAAATACTCATTTACCATGCTGGAAATATATTCCATTTTGAATAAATGCATTGGTATGAGAATTAGTAGCTTGAAAGTATGATCGTTCATAGGTGAACTGATAAAATTCTGGGTATGGAAATACAAAGTTGATGAGTAGACCTAATTAACTAGTAAGGGTCTAGCCTGAGTTGCAAATTATCTTCCAAACACTGGGAATTTGAACTGAACTGAGAGAAAATGGGTGAAGATAGTTCTTACAGTGTAGTTGCACAAATGGATGTTATATATTTCAATATTGGTATATATACACATGACATATATATGTACTGTTACATATGGTATATATATATACTGTTATAAGCTTAATGACTGTCTTTGTCAAGTTTGAGTCATAAGATAATAAGTCTGATGATAGAAAAATATCCACTTTTATTCATCAATATAAAAAGATCAGGTAGCTATGTCTCTAATATGGAAATGATTATTACTTTAGAGAAAAGAGTTGGATGAGAGGATTGTATCCGAGTTCGCATTTTTAAAATCATTTTTGGCGTAGCTCTAATTCAATTCTACTTCAAATTCTCAACTATTTTATATTGATACTTTCAGTCACTTAATTAAAATATCAAGTGCAGAAAATTGCATTTAATGTCTCAAATCAATGAATGTTAAATGCTCCTAAAGTGCAAATATTCATAATTTCAAAAGCTATATTTATGAATAATAACAAATCAACTTTATACAAAGCACTTAGACATTAAAATTTTCATGGTCATTGAAAACAGACTTGGCATGTCTATGTTGTGAATATCTAATAATGAACTATCATTTATTACCTAGCTTCATTACTATGCATATTAGAAATATCTAAGGTTAACTCAGACAAGCATGTTTTACCATAAATGACTGATAGGTTAGTAGGGCAACTTTCCATTTTATTTTATTCTTTTTCATCAGAAGCATTCTGAAGTTCAGTCCAGAATAGATATCCATTTGATTGTCACGACTTGTTCTCATATGACTCATACCTCTGTTCTCTCCTTCAGGTATATTCCCTTCCTGGTTTACTTGAAAATTTCCAGGTTTAGAGTCATTTAACAGTTTTGATCAGCAAACCCTCTATATAACGATGCATTTACTGGGCATCAGAGTGGGAACCTTAGAGAAATGTGAAGAGACAAAACAAAATATTCTGTAGTAAGAAGGGAGAAAAGAATCTGAGAATTTCTAAAATAAGTCACAAGTAGATATAGGAACATAATTAGTTTACAGGACATGCATTTAAATGAAACCAGCATCCATATCTTTTGCCACACTGTATGAAAAGCAGTATATTATATTGGTTAAGAGACTAGGTTTAAATTCTAACTATATCCAGGGTTTAAATTCTGACTCTACTAAATACGTCTTGGGCTAATTGATCCCTTGTTCTTTAGTTTCCTCATCTATAAAATGGAGTTAATAACCATACCTACTTCATGAAGATATTATTGTTTTAATTATATTAACGTACAAGATCCTCCCATAGTTTTACCTGACTCAGCATTGCTGAATTGTTATTTTGTATTGAGTCAAATTAATCACACTTGAACGACCTTTAAAAACTATACCTCAAGAGGTGTCAAACTATTAAATATTTTTCTATTATAAGGACTGAGAATTGTTCACTGCAGAGAATAAAGTGCCACTTTTGCATATATTACACAAACATTTTATGCTTCATGAAAGCACAATAAATTTTCTTGCTGATTACTGATGTAATCTAAGGAGCTCCTGCTGTTTTATAGAGTCTTATTAATTTCATTCAAGTAGTAAAATTAGCACCTGTAGAGAACCCTTTAATATTTCTTAACTTTTATCATATTAGTAATAACCTACTTCATTTATCATAGAATAGTTGCTTTTTTCTGTCTCCCTATCTATTTAGCTTTGGAGTTCTTTGTATTTAAAAAAATTTTTTTTTTAAAGAAAACGACATTGGATACAGAATAATATAGCAAGAAACTTTAGCCTTCAACTCAATCAGATTTAAATAAATCAGGCTCTGAAGTTAGCTAAGCATTTCAGACTTCTAAAGAAGGAAATTTACCTTTCTTTTGATGAATAGCAGACTTGGACAAAACTTAACACAATTTTGGAATAATTTACTGAATAGTGCAGTACTGGCCTGAGTAAGTTAGTGAACTCTCTTTTTTCCACCATATGAAAGAAACTGAGGGACTACAAAACCTTGTTCAGTGTGTCTTTTGGAATTATTTCATATTCAATGCATTTAAGTTTGTTAGGCTGCACACACATTTGAAATGAGCCAAAATATTCCTTGAGACTTCTTTGTTCCTTATTGAATGCTGCATTCCAACACAGGAAGAGCTGCAGCAAAGACCTGAGGGTCCAGTGGTGCAGCCTGAGTTGATGGCGGACATTGAAGGAAGATTCAGGAATAAATGAATTCGGGTGGAAATTGGTTTGCAGGGTAGAGAAGAAAACATACTCTTACCAAATTCCTATTGCCAGACCATAAGCTGGACGATTTCTACAAGATTTCTCATCCATCCTCATCCTGAGTCTAAAGAACATGGCTTAGTTTGTTCTCTTTATTGGTGTGTTTGTGTATCTTCCACGTGAGTGAAATCATATGGTATTTGCCTTTCTCTGTCTGGCTTATTTCGCTTAACATCATACCTCAAGGCCCATCCATGTCGTTGCAACTGGGACGATTTTGTCTTTTTTATGGCTGAGTAATATTCCATTGTATATATATACCACGTCTTCTTTATCTAATCATTGTTGATGGGCACTTGGGATGATTCCACATGTTGGCTGTTGTGAATAATGCTGCAATGAACATAGGGGTGCATAAGTCTCTTTGAATTGTTGATTTCAAGTTCTTTGGATAAATACTCAGTACTGGGATAGCTGGATCATATGGTATTTCTATTTTTAATTTTTTTAGAAATCTCCATACAGTTTTCCATAGTGGCTGCACCAGTTTGCATTCCCACCAGCAGTGCAAACTCCCTAATTTCCTTATGCTAAAGTGGTGAAGTGGTGCACATATAGAATATACCCAAAGTTTTAAAACTGAGAAATAGACAATAAAGCATGGAATCTGGAGTCAGAATGCCTAGGTTTAAATCCCAGCCTTAGTTCTTATTACCTTTGTGAACTTGGGCACTGTATAGCACCTCTTCACAAGTACTTTACTATAAGATGAGGATAATAAGAAGTAATACTTAATAGCACTGTGTTAGAATTAATGAGTTAATATACTCAAAAATTTAGTATAGAATTTGCCATTTACTAGGTATAGTATAATACACAATATTTCATAAAGCAAACTATTTATTGCTTATCCTACTCCTGATTATCCCTCATCATCCCTTCATTTTTAATAACATCACGGATGTCCTAGATTAACTTCTCTGAGAAATATTTTCAGAGGATTGACCTCCATCCTTCTTCTCTATCATTCCCTATTTGTCCCTTGAGGAGACATATTATGTACTATGCTTAGTCTATTTCCTTTATTGGTTTGTCACTGCGTTCATTCTCATTTAGGCAATTTTTGTCTCACAGGTCATGTACATCCTTTTTAATATTTTTCCTCTCTTTTCTAATCATCTCTTTGCTGGTTTTAGAAACATCCCTTTCTTCAGCTTTTCACTTGCCTATAAGACAGCACAGCATACATATTCAGTAGACAATTGGGTATAGATTTCTGGAGATTGGGATAGAGGTCTTTACAAAAAATGTGGTTTTAGGAGACACAGGCATTTAATTGGAAACTGAAGCCATGAGGGTGGATAGAGTAAACATCATGGAGAAATGAATGCTAGAGTGAGTAGCGGAACACGTAAAAGCTTGAGAAGTCACAGTGGTAGGTGGAAATTCATGAGACTTTTTCAGATATATGCTTACAAATGATGCTGAGAGGTTAAGCAACATGAGAGTGAAGAAAGAGTGACAAGAGTCTTTGTCAGTTTCCCTGTTACAATCTGAGCGCCCACTAAGAAGGTGGGAGGAGTTGGATTTAGAGTATAGGTAAAGGAACTGGCCTAAGACAGGAGGAATAACATCTCTTTCACTGCAACTAGAGAAACAGAGAACACATGACTGTACACTATTGTGGTTTTATGGTTCTATTTACTCTGAGAAGCAGAAAATAGTTGAAAGGGAACATTTGAAGAGAGTGGAGAAGGTTTGAAATTCTGATGGAGAAAGAGAGATTAAGATTAGAGTAACAAGGGATCTAATGGTGGTGACAAGGGATCAGTTGAGATTAACAGTTGTGATAAAGGATCAGTGGTGGTTCTAATCTTGGGCATGAATGTTCTCTAACAGTAATCATCAGTCCAATCGCTGACCAAGAGAAGTGAAGAGTTTCCTTCATTCAGGGATGAAAGGTGCTAAATTTGTATGGTTTAGCTTAATGGGCAACTATAGCTAACTATGCTGTATTGCATATTTGAAAGTTGCTAAGAGAGTAAATCTTAAAATTTCTCATCACAGGAAAAAAATAATTCTGACCTATGTATGGTGATGAGTGTTAGCTAGACTTATTGTGGTGATCATTTTGCAATATGTACAAATACTGAATCATTACATAATGTACCTGAAACTAATATAATGTTGTATGTTAATTATACCTTAAAAAAGATTAATGGGGAAAAGAATTATGATATAATGTAAATACAGGTCAATTTAAATTTTGCATTCTTACCTTTTCCTCTTCTAATTATCTTCATTGAAACAATATTGTTCCCTATGTTTTTGATTTATATTTTATTTCAACTATAGGTTACATTGGTAATTTTTTGTGGAATAGTTTTCTAGCTACTATTGCTACATAATAAAATACTCCTAAACTTAATGGCTTAAAATAGCTATTTTATAATATACATGAACTCTGTAAGTTAAGAATTGAACCAGGGAACTGTAAAAGAAAATTTGCACTGAACACTTGTTAAAAATGACAAGGAAGACTTTCTTCAAGACTATTACAGTAGGAATACTAGACTATTGGGATAGAGAAGAGAGATTAAACTCAACTTCACTGAAACAAAAGGCAGGAAGATCTTTAAAAGAGCCAATGGAAAAGCACTGTAGGACACTGGAGAGAGGTTGGTCAATGTGATTAGGCCATCAGTGTTTGCTAATTGTAATTCATTGAAGTTAGAGAGACAGGAATGATATCTCCTTTAATGATACTTTTGAAAGGGACGGCTCCCAGGTCCTTGATGAAGACATTCCTGGATTATAGAATATTTACTGCTCAAAGGGGCAGAGGGAGAATTTATAAACGCAAGTTTTCTAAAGTATATGTTCTAAGAAAAAGGAGGTCTGGGGCTTAGAGTCAGGAAGAAGTCCATCTAAAGTTTAGTCAAGCTGAGGAGAAATTTAAGGCCTTCTTGGTCAGCAAGGGGGTGAGCTTAATTATTTGATTTGCGGAAATAATGTGGATATAAGTATCCAGATATAAGCCTACATTGAAATCGCTTTGGGGAAAGCAGAAAACTAGGTGGTTAAACACATACGAGTTGTAGTCAGTAGGCAGAGACTCCCACTTCTCTTTGATGACATGTATAATCCATATGATAATAGAGATCATCTGCTAAAAATCTGTATAATAATAAAGTACCATATATTAATTCCTTTTCAGTTGTACAGGTTTTATATACTATGCATTATACTGTAGGAAAATCCAACTCTCAGATCGTAACAAACCTCACTTTATAAGAAGTCATATGGGAACGTATCATTTGGTGTGTATCCCACAGGTATACTAACAATTCAAATTCTATATATTTTGATAACTTTTCTTATATTTATAAAATGTTCTAAATTTATAAGCAACAACAATTTTAGATTTCCAGAAATGTCCAAGTATTCTTAAAAATGGATATATAGGAGTTTAAATTTATACTATTTGAAATCAGTTTTATGGTCAGATTTTGTGTCAGGTTAAATTTAGCCACAGATTTTCCAATCTCCAATGCAATTATAATGTAAAGAGTGAATTATTGCACAGCATGAATGAGCTGAAAGCTTGATCATATTCCCTAGGTTCCGTGGTGTCATGGTGGAATGGATGTTCATAATTGCTTTTGATGAAAGTCAATGGTTTAGCAATGCACAAATCAGAAGTTATGATAGAAAGAACTACTAATAGAAACTTAAAATTTTTGTAGATAGTTTATATGTTTTTTGTTGTTCAATTTGTTACATTTGCAATTCTGTTTTGGTCTGGATAACCTAATGAGCCTCATGTTTTGCTACTGTTGGCAAAAACAGAGTTCAGATATAGTATTTTAAGAGCTCAAAGTGAGAAAAAATATAAACTTTATATCTGATTAAAATATACTTGAGTAGAAACTTTCCCCAGAAAATCTCAAGCACGTGAGATATCATGAAATTGTGACCCTGGGGGAGAAAATAAATCTTGGTAATTTATCGAGGACACAAATTATCATTCTTGTTATTTTGCAAAGTGATTAGTTTTACACAGATTAAGTTTGCACATCAGGTAGACTGTCTTTATCATTTTGTAGAATGAAAAGCTACATAGGACTAAAATCACATCTAAATATGTGAAATAATCTCACTGAATTGGCATTTTAATTATTTTGACCCTTAATCACAAATGTCAGAATAGTCTGATTTCACAAATAATACTAAAAATATCCAGATATCCATGTAATAATACATACATGTGTATATATCATCTTTCCGTCTGCACATCATATATATTAATGCCATATTTTCTACAGGTTCTACAAAAAACTGGTATCATATTATCTCTCTAGTGACATATAGACATAATTTTACATTCACTTATCATGAGTGAAGTGGAGGGAAGAAAAACTACGAAAATCTTTAAAAAATAATATAGCGAAATTGAGCTGTGGAAAATAGTGTTGGAGATAAATTAGCTTAATAATTGCCAAATAATTGAGTTTTTCCACTTCCATTGCATGCAAATACATAAGCTGTCAGTCACTAAGACAGGATCTATGTACACAAGGTAGAGTAAATATTCACTGGATTAAAGACAAAACACAAACTAGAAAATCTCAGATATCAAAATAACTCATTGAGACTTGAATCTAGAACAATCCCTTGTCGTAAAAAAATTAACCTTCTAATTCTCAATACTATTAACTTAATGTCGTGTTGTATAGATTTAGTGTTAGATGCACTGATAGCTAAGTGATGTCTTTTAAGTCATCCCCATCCCTTGTCTCAGTTCTCTTTCTCCTCTTCCTACTTCTCATTATACTCCTTTGCCTCCTGCTCTCCTTTGCCCCCCTTTTTTTCTCTTCTTATTCAAAAAGTGAGCATAATATCATGTCTATCTATATATGATGAGAAAATCTGATCACCTTAGCAGTGGTAGAATCAAGTACAATTAAAACTTTCAATTTTGCTTAAACTTGCCTGAGAAATGACGAACATGTTTCACTTGCATTATGTCAACATTGTATATATCAATATTTAGGGGCAGTGAAATAGCTTTAAAATCAAATTAACTTTAATCTAACCTAAAATAAAGCATGCTTATCCTGATGATTTCTTGTAATAAATGGTTTTAAATAAACTAACAAATAAACATTTAAAAGGTGCATTTAGAAGCAATTAACATACATTTTTCCTGGCCAGATATAACACAAACATTTCCCTATCTTAAAACAGCAATATTGCAGGACACATTTTCAAATTCTAATCAAAAGTGAAAACACAAAAGTTAATATACTGTATTGGGTGCTATATCATAGCGAGTCTGGCAAAAGTTCGAGTTAATGTCAACTTGTTCATCAACTAGAAGAAAAGGGAACCCAGTATAAGGCATCGCTTATCAAGCACACTGAGTAACAATTTAGTAGCTGCAAAGAATAAATACATTTCTCTGGTTCTTTATCATACAACAGTAATTTCATCCTTATATGTAATGTGCCTTTGGGTTCCATCTACATACGATGTGTCACAGGTAGAATTGAAGTCTGTGCAGTTAATAAAAGTGTCCCCATCAAAAATAAAAGCACCTTCTCACAACAATAAAAAAAGCTGACACCACTGAAAAAATAAACAAATAATTAAAATAAAAGCAAGTCTCTATTCACCTGAATTACCCAGAAAATGGATGCAAAACATTTTGTCCCTGCATTGTGTAAAAGTTTGCATCTCTTTTCTTATCAGAAGGTATTTACAAATACGTTAATGTTGTCTGAATTACCAGATGTATTCAAAGATATAAAAAATATTTTCAGAATACTATATTACTTAGAATATAAAATAAAAATATATATATACAGACAAGAAATTAATTACTTAAGAAATAATCAGTAACTTTTTATATCGTCATTGTTTAAATCTTTAAATCCATTTTCTTGCATTGTTTTCTATTTAAATTACTTTGTATTACATTTTGAGTTTCGTGAATTAAGTAATTGATTTTTATGTGTGGGGAGAAAGTGTGGTTGTCTCTGCTTTTAATACGATAGACCATTTATTCCTCAATGGAAATACGTAAACATAATTTAATAAATGTATGGACTTGAATCTTTGGGTGAGTGAATTTATTCCAGAAAGTAAATTACCCTTCTAGTTTACAGAATAATATGGGTTGAGAGTGAATTAAAGCCTCCATAAAATGTGTTACTTGTAGTGTGCTTTGCTGCTAGAAGAGCTTCCACTTGTCAAAGTAAAGATTTAGGTCATCTCTTTTGCACACCCGCTAGCATCCTAGTAATGAACAATAATCCAAGAAGTCAATCCTAACATGTCAGTGCTCTGTAAGGAAAATGGTGTTCTTTTGGATTGTGTTATGATGCCTGAATAAGGAAAAATGCACAGGCTTCCTCCAATGGTATTTGTTTCTCAAGTTCTACTAATTAATTTCCTCCTCAGTGGAGAAAAATGCTATTAACACATTCAGTTGGAGTGTTATGCTAAGTGAATTTAAACATGACAAATAATTTATTTGTTGAGATAAACATACAAAGCACAGCATTAAAAAAAAATAAAGATATTAAGCATTTTCTTTTGTACTTCTGGATATTGGCATACATGAAACATGTTATTCCTTCAAAGACATGAAGCAGAAGTCAGAATTACCAACATCAGGGCCTTCAAGATATCACCCTCTTCTAATGAACTCATTAATGGATTTACTTAATATCCTTTTAAAGCAGTGAAAAATGCATAATACTAGACCCTAAAAAATAAAACCAATTCATCACCACACTGACACTCTGTTTCCTCTGTTGTTACGTAATTAAATATGGCACTAGTCATTTCATTCACTGTTACTGTTTATCAATGATAAAATGATATATTGAAACAAATTTTCTTTACTTTCTAAATAATATTTAATACATAAGAATCTTAATTGTATTAATTTTCCAGGAGACCATTGAAAATATATGAACACATATACATGAGAAAATGTGGACAAGTTAAGAGATCTGTTGGTAAGTATGAACACCCTAATTTGTAATCATGTTAGCAACAACACAAAAGAAGGAAATTTCATTAATTTAAAACACTTGCCCTTTGGATCTCGCCTTTCCTGGGGTGCCTCGACTCCACTAGCACTAACTCTATTTTACGCCGTGGTGAGAAAGACTTCTTCAGACTTCCTCACCCCAGTACTATTGTTCTTATTCTTCCATATAATAGTGGCCACTTACCCTGTGTTTAACTGAAAAGCATTGATAAACTAGCTCACCCAAAGTGCCACACAATTTGCTCAGATTGCTAATTGGGAAGATTCATTTTCTTGCTTGCAAAAAAGGATGATCAAAAATAAATTCATAACTTACTGAGTTGTTTGAGGATTAAAACAGCCACTTTTTGAAAGCCTTGGATAAATTATAGTCTAGACAGTGTCTCGGATTATTTTAGCCAATCTTAGAAATCAGAGTTGGGTTTTGATTTTTAATGGCCTGTGACACAGGAATGTCCGCATCTTCTCTGACAAATATATATTCCTTGTAGGGTTCTTAAGAGAGACATAGGCAAGAAAGAGAAAACAAATGGGAAACAAGAAACTGTTTTATTATCTCTGAGGTGTCATTATTTTTGTGGGAAGAATTCAACGTAGGGCTTTATAAAGCTGAGTTGAGCATGAGCCTAAAGCCGAAGGCTAAACCATGGCCTTAAACCACAAAAGCCACAATCCAAATTTAAAGCCAGCAATAAAGACAGCTTTCAGACTGAATTTTTCCTGCCCAGCATTACTTTTTCTCCCTTTATTGATGTTTAAAATTGATTGCACTAATGTTCCCAATTGTCCAGTAACTTCTCCGTTTATATCCTTTGCACTATGTCTTTGCAACTCCTCCCATCAAGAGGCAAAGTCTGTTTCTCCATTCTTGAATCTGGGCTGGCCTGGCCAATAGAATGTAGCAGTTCTGGCAAGCCAGTTCCGAACCTAGACCTCAAGAGGCTTGTGGGCTTCCCACTCTCTTCTTTAAACCCCTGCCTCTGCCATGAGAATAAGTCCAGGCTGTCCTACTGGAGGATGAAATACAACATGGAGCAGACCCAAGTCATAACACCCAAGGCCATTTTACATGACCCAGCCTCACTCAACACAACAGATAATTGCAGACATAACAACAAGCAGTAAAGATCAGCTGAATCCAGCTGAGATCAGTAGAATCATCTAGATGTTCATAGCCTTGTAAGAAATAGTAAATATTTGTTGTTCGATGACACTAAAAGTGTTTTATGATACTAAAGTATTTCATTACAGAGAGATAACTAAACGATACAATTAGGTGCTTAATTCCTCATCCCTTTGTACTGCTTATCACATATGACATGGCTGAGGCTACTCTGCAGGACTTCTAGTGAAAGGGTGAAGATAAAATCTAGGCGTGGTCAGCATTTGGTCAGTAGTCCAAGACCCAGTCTATGTGTTTGTTTTAGGAATGGGCCAAAACTGGGCCAGCATTTTCCCAGAGACCTTTCACCACAGTTTTTAGAAAAGTCTTTCTCCTTTTGATAGGCTTATTAATCAAATTGAAAATGGCAATCTAAGAAACAAAGAGGCAATGTATCCATGACAGCACCCTCAGAACCTCATTGGGACTTTTGACTTGTTGTATCTGAAACCAGTGCTTTTTGATTACATAAGCCAATGAATTCTTTTTTTTTTTTTTTTTTAAAACATTTTAAGTGAAGCAAGTATTGTTTGGGTTTCTGTTACAATAAATCATTTCTGAGGATTTTATCACCATCTAGCTAGTCACATGGGAGAAGGAATTTCAAGAGACTGCCAGAGAGGTACTGTGGTCAGCCAGTACCTCAATAGCAGGTGATGAAGTGAAGCAAGAACAAAGAGCAGATGCATGCATCTTTTAATACATAGTTCCTCGTTTCCAAGTGAACATGTCCCAAGCCATTTCTTTGAATTTAAGCTGTCATATTGTAAATCCCACTTTCCTTTGCAGCAGGACCTGAGATTACAAGTAGGAAGATAAGAAGAAATTCAGTTATGACAAAATTAAGCAAAGACTGAAAGTATTACCCCCTCCCCATCTCCCACCCTTATTACAAGGCACTGAAGTTGAAATGATCAAATTGCATAAATCTTTTATCAGCAAACTAAGTATACCTCAGGACGCTATTTTCAATTACAGTGCCTTCTGGAATGGAATGAGAAGAAATGTCAGACTGATAATTTTCTAGATTGCTTACAGTTGTAACTATACTGTTCTCTTTTCCCGTGTGCCTTCATTTTATTGAGTGTATATACATTCAGGGAGATGGCATCTTATATTTAAAGCCACTAGACAAATTAGGTAACCTTGTCAATTGTCAAACATCAAGTTCACTATAAATGACCTTGTCTATTTTAACGTTATTTGACAAAATTTGCCCATGTAAAGTATCTTTAAAAATCTGATGCTCAACTTTTTTGGGCTCCCAAATATAATATACTGTGCCTTATTTGAAATTTTGGGCAAAAAGATCAGTTAAAAGTAGTCAGAAAATATGACTCACAGGAAATGTTTAATTTCCCAAGAGTCTTTGGTTATAATAGCTATTATAAACTCAGGAATGTGTGGTTGAGAAGTTTAGTATGAATGGTGCTGTTAGAAAAATATGTTTTGATGATGATAAAGCTTTCTATGTTTAGAAAGGAAATGCACAAACTAGTAAACTTAAGAATGGAGAAATATGATGTGAAGTTAACTCACCACTGTCAGCGTTTATTTAGTATGAATCTGGAATCCTAGTAATTTACTCAATAGAAAGAAATACTAGAAAGGCAGGCTATTTGTTCAGAAATATTTTCAATAAAACAAAGAGCAAAATACTGCATGCTCTTGAATTTAGCCATGCTGAACATATTTCTTAAAGAAATGACGTGTGATGAGGATAGCCAGTCTCGAAGCTTTTATTGCAGATGTGGGTGCCTGGGTCTGTCTTTATTTAGCACGTGTTGCCACTACATGTTGTGGATGCAAGAGAGTGGAAACCAAGAGTAGGGTTACATCGATTCATGCCTCTCATGAAATAAACAGTTAATTAGATTAACATGAACTGAAATCTTTACAAATGGGTCTAATTTCACTTTGTTTCTTCCTTTAACACTCTAGATATTCAGTACCCATCCAGTCTTAGGAATGAATGCAAGTGAATAAAGTACGTGAAACTGTGCTAAATGAAGACACATTAATTATAGTTGTTTTTCATTTGATACTCCTCACTGTAAGCTTTTTTCCCATTTTGACTTTCATCTTCATGTCTACTTTAAAAAATAAGTCATTAAGAAGAGAAAGAAATGTGTCTTTCTTAAAGGCAAGGAGGGAGAGCATTACTTTAAGTGGAAAATTAAACTGGTATTCAGCATATTTCCATTCTCATTTCAGCATTCATTATTCTCTGACATACACTTGTCAGATCTCAACAGTGAACAGTAGAGCACACTGTAGTCTTGGAATTGTAATTGGCAGAAAAAAATTGAATGAAAAAACGAATACAGTAACAGAAAAAAAGAGAGAGAGGGAAGGACGGAGGTAGGGAGGAAGGAAGAAAAGTGTTGATAATCCAGACACTCTCTTTGGACACAGAAATAAATAATGAAAATGCTATTTGCCAGATTAAAGTTACGCTGAACCAGTACTTGGATTTTCTTCAGTATATGCTCTTTTCTATTGTTTCTGAGATGGTACCTGTGGTATAGCATGTTAAATTTAGAAATTTTTAATTATAATGATATCGTAATGAGGCTTAAATTTTTAATATACTTTAGTATTTTCAAAATATCAGTTCCCAGATTATTATATTTGTTTTATTATAACATAATGAAAAATTTATGTAGTATGCATTTTTGATAGATTTTACAGAAACAAAATGATGATTCCAAGAAATCTAACAATAGAGGCAAAAGAGGCCCCTTCTCGTTCCTTCACTAGAGAAGCACACATTATATCTTGTGGCCTTCTTAGCAGTTGTCCAGCTAAAATTCTCATAGAACTGGGTGAAGTTTTAAGAAATATGGACCAATGAAGGTTCAGAGCAAGTTACTTAAAAGTTAAAAAAATATTCTTAAATAAAATTTTGAGTCAAAAGCAATTGAAAATAACGTCTTCTTCACTAGTTTATGAATTCTATGCGAAATTATCATGGAATTTTGGATAATAAGCATGCAGATTAGTATTGAGTTATAGTTACCCCCATTCTTCATGAAGTTTCTATAAGCTTTAGTGATAAGTAATAGAATCCATCTATGGAAGTGATTTTCCTGTGCTATATATAGTATAGCCTGTGCGTGTGTTTACATTGACATATGTATGTGTGTCTGGGAACATAGAGTAAATCACATTTGTCACTGTGAATGAATGTGACTGTTTCTAAAAGTGTGTTTGTTTCATACGCCCTTATAATGTGAAGACATTGATTACACATTAAAATTAAGTATTTATAAGAATCAAACTAAGATACAAGAAAGTTAAGCCAGAAAAACATTCTTTTTAGTAATAATTTAAACACAATTTGTTAAAAAGTTGTAGCAAGTGTTAGCACAGAGGTTTTAAATTTCAGTCATTATAATTCATTCCTGATATGAATCATTTTCTAAATTAATTTATTAATTACAGCAGTTAAGCGTAATTATTCTACCTATTCAAGATTTTTATTATTACTTTTTAACACCAAGATAACCTCAGTGGAAGGTAATTACCATGACAATAATTCAGCACACATTTTCCGATCTGCTTGGTATTACAATATGTTCTCCAGAGTCCCAGCTTCCGCATTAATCACTCATTCATGAACTTACCTCCCTGTTCAGTGAGGCTTTCTAGAAGCAATTTAAAGGATAATAATTTTTTTCCAAGAGGAATTGGCAGAGGAGATGTCCTTGTTCTCATTTCTATTTTGGCATTAATAAAAGCATTAAATAAATTAAGGGGAAACAAGAGAAAAGCAGAAGACAAAAGTTTATGAAATAATCCTGAGTAGCGAACATACACACACACACTAAATAAAAATCAAACATTTACATTAGAAAAGAAAGGACTCAGAAATCATGTGTCTTTCTGAGCAAGAAACTGCAAGTCAAGGGTAGATACCTTTATTACACACCTTTCCCCTAAAATGTCAGTGCACCACTGAGAACATTCTGTCCAATTAGCACTACCTTAGACGCCCTGTGATCACGTTCAGTTATCCGTTAAGTGAGAGCCAGAAAAGCACAACATAGTCATTCCTGCCTACTTCCTAGAGGCTTTATCTGCTCATAATTACATATCTGAGTTTGTAGAAAGTTTAGCACAACATTTCAAAATCAGTCTTCTACGTATTCCTCCTCTGCCCCAGTTGTATTTTTAATAAAAATGGATTGCACGAGCTTTGTTTCAGAAGAAATGTATACTCATAGTATACAAATGGAATTCTAGAGGGAGGTTTTTTTTAAACATTTGGGAGTTATAACTATCCCTGAATCTGATGAAACAATGGGCACTAGTCTCATGAAAGTGTTAGTGTCCAAATGTTCTTTTTAAAAGCAGATTATTTCATGGGATTTTACGTAGGTACTGTAAGCTAAGACTACATGCTCTGTCGTTTTTATAGATCACTTCTTTTTCCCCTATTAAACTTTGAAGGCATAATGACTGATGAAGAATAGAAACATTGACTATTCTATTTCTTTAACAATTGACTTAAAAATTGTTAATATCTTCTGTGAAAAAAATGATTTTGTTTTTCTATTTAATTCAAATCCAGCAGAAAGGATAAAGGTACTGCATGCCTGGTTATTGACAGCTCTTTTAATCCATCTCCAGGGACACCTGGATTGCAATATATGAAATAGACTTATAGCATGCACTAAATTGTCACAACTTTGTTCAGACACACTTGTCCCCAGCCATTCTTTATACTGCATTCTGACTACTTCCTAATAGCCAAGTTTCGCTCTTGCTGCAAATTGACTCGGATGAAGCTTTGCCTCTCATGTAAAGGAAATATAAAGACTATCTCAATCTTAAAATGATTCAGAAGGTTTAACATACATGATAGTTTCTTTAAAAATATACTTGACATAAATCCCACTGAATACGTGATGAATAAAAATAAATAATTCAAGAGCAGAGTAACTGAGTACTAAAACTCTTTTTTGATAGGTACTGAATCCATTTTTGTATAGGACTAAAACTAAACAGAATGAATATATTAAATATAAAAAATTTAAAGTAGCAATCCTATTAACACACATTGAGAGCTTAGTGAGAAAATAAGTGGAAATAACAGCACTAACATCTCCAAAACTTTCCAGCAAGGAGCCATAAATAAGTTCTGGCTAAAATTAAAAAACCAAGAAGTAGAGATTTAAAAGGAATACATACATTTACAAAAGAAAGTTTCAGAATAGCTACACATTAGAAGGAATGAAATGATCAATATGAAAATATGAAAGCATTCATAGAAAATGTTGTAAAAGATAAAAAAGGAAGTAGCATGGTTATGAAATATCCAAGTTACATGTTCAATATTATAAAATTAAACATAATTACATAATTAATACTAAATAAATCTGACATAATAAATATAGATGTGATAACTGATCTATTGAAATAAAATTCTTCATTTTCTCCCTCTTTTTTTGATCATATTGTAATAGTTATTTTAAAGTATATGTCTACACTAATATCTGAGAAAACTAGCTATGTTTCTATATTCTGTTTAACCTTTCCTCTTGATTATTTGGTCGTGTATTTTAACATGGCTCGTAAGTTTGATTGAATACTGCATATATGAAAATTTATGTTGAATCTGGATAATATTATCACTCTCCACAGACATTTGTTTTGTTTTTTGTTTGTTTATTTTTTCTAGCAGGCAGAGAGATGTAAGTGAATCAGTTTGACACTGTCTAGGTTTGCCTTAGACTGGCTTAAGGCTGCTTTATGTCATTTTTGTCTTTATTCCAATGGAGTGGTCCTTCCGTACACAATGTGGAGCTTCTGGAGTTTCAAAGAAAAGCCTGGTTTGTTCATAAAAGCCCTTCTACTTTGGAAGACCTTGACTTCCATCCACTGCCTCCCGTGTATTGTGTAGCAGCAAAAATACCTTCTCAGGTCTTCAGCCTCCCAGAGTCCTCTTTCTGCTGAGTTTCCTGGAGTTTCATTCTACATATGAACAGCTTTGTACTTGACGTAAGCTTCAAAAAGAAATTTTAAATGGATTTGGGGCTCACTTCTCTGTGGTTCACTCCTCTTCAGGATTTTGCCTTTCATGTCCCAAGTGTTTTGGCGCACACCACAAACACCAACCTATATCTCCAGCAACTAATGAGGTTCTCACTTTCTGCTTAAACTTTATTCTCTCCTGCAATGAACTAGAACCTGCACTTGGGGAAAAGATCAGAGGGAGTTTGAGTTTCACATTGTTATTTGTCCCCTCTGTTAAAGATCATAGTTTCTCTCTCTCATTTTTTTTTTATTGAGATCATATTGGCTTAGAACATTGAGTAAATTTCAGGTGTACATTATCATATTTCAGTTTCTGTATAGATTGTATCGTGTTCCCCATCAATAGTCTGGTTTTTATCCACCACCATACATATGTGCCCTCTTACCCCTTTTGCCCTCCCCAACCCCCTTCCCCTCTGGTAGCCACTAATCTGTTCTCCTTCTCCATGTGTGCATTTATCTTCAAGATATGAGTGAAATCATATGGTGTCTATCTTTCTCTGTCTAGCTTATTTCATTTAGCATAATACCCTCAAGGTCCATCCATGTTCTCGCAAATGGCACAATTTTGTCTTTTTTATGGCTGAGTAGTATTCCATTGTAGTATTCCATTCCATTCCATATCATATCTTCTTTCTCCATTCATCCATTGATGAGCATTTGGGTTGCTTCCACATCTTGGCTATTGTGAATAATGCCATGCTGAACATAACGATGCATACATCTCTTTGAATTGTTGGTTTCATGTTCTTTGGATAAATACCCATTAGTGGGATAGCTGGATCATATTGTATTTCTATTTTTAATTTTTTAAGAATCTCCATACTGTTTTCAACAGTGGCTGCCCCAGTTTGCATTCTCACAAGCAGTATGTGAGGGTTGCCTTTTTTCCACATCCTCTCCAATATTTGTTATTTTTGGTCTTGTTAATTATAGCCATTCTGCAGGTGTGAGGTGATATCTCATTATAGTTTTGATTTGCATTTCCCTGATAATTCGTGATGTTGAACTTCTTTTCATGTGCCTATTGGCCATCTGCATATCTTCTTTGGAAAAATAACTGTTCAGGGCTGGCCCTGTGGCTTAGCGGTTAAGTGCGTGCACTCCACTACTGGCAGCCCGGGTTCAGATCCTGGGCGTGCACCGATGCACCGCTTCTCCAGCCATGCTGAGGCTGCACCCCACATACAGCAACTAGAAGGATGTGCAGCTATGACATACAACTATCTACTGGGGCTTTGGGGAAAGAAAAAAAAAGGAGGTGGATTGGCAATAGATGTTAGCTGAGAGCCGGTCTTCCTCAGCAAAAAGAGGAGGATTATCATGGATGTTAGCTCAGGGCTGATCTTCCTCACAAAAAAAAAAAAAAGAAAAATAACTGTTCATATCCTCTGCCTCTGTTTTGATCAGGTTGTTTGTTTTTTTGTTGTTGAGTTTTACAAGTTCTTTATATATTTTGGAAATTAACTCCATTCCTGATATATGATTTGAAAATATTTTTTCCCAGTTGTTGGGTTGTCTTTTTGTTTTGTTGATGGTTTTCTTTGCCTTGCAGCAGATTGTTAGTCTTATGTAGTCCCATTTGTTTATTTTTTCTTTTGTTTCCCTTGCCTGAGTAGACACGGTATTTGAAAAGATACTTCTAAGACCCTTGTCAAAGAATGTACTGCCTGTATTTTCTTCTAGGAGTTTATGGTTTCGGGTCTTAACATTCAAGTCTTTAATCCGTTTTGAGCTAATTTTTTGTATGGTGTAAGATAATGATATACTTTTATTCTTTTGCACTTGGCTGTCTACTTTTCCCAGAACCATTTATTGAGGAGACTTTCCTTTCTCCATTGTGTGTTCTTGGCTTCTTTGTCGAAGATTAACTGTCCATAGATGTGTGGTTTTATTTCTGGGCTTTCAGTTCTGTTGCATTGATCTGTGTGTCTGTTTTTCTGTCAGTACCATGTTGTTTTGATTACTATAGCTTTGTAGTATATTTTGAAATCAAGGAGTGTGATACCTCCAGTTTTGTTTAGTCTCCACATATTTATGACTTTCCCAGCTTTTTTCTTGTAGTTGATTTCAAGTTTCATAGCATTGTGGTTGGAGAAGATGCTTGATATGATTTTGATCTTCTTAAATTTATTGAGGCTTACCTTGTTTCCCAACACACCGTCTATCTTTATGAATGTACCATGTGCACTTGAGAAGAATGTGTATTCTGCTATTTTTGGATGGAATGTTCTACGTATATCTATTAAGTCCATCTGGTCCAGTGTTTTATTTAAGGACACTGTTTCCTTGCTGACTTTCTGTTTGGATGATCTATTCATTGATGTAAGTGGGGTGGTGAGGTCCCCTATTATTATTGTGTTGCTGTCAATTTCTCCCTTTAGGTCTGTTAATAGTTGCTTTATATACTTTGGTTCTCCTGTGTGAGGTGCATATACATTAGTAACTGTTAGATCTTTTTGCTGGAATGTCCCTTTTATTATTATAAAATGCCCCTCTTAGTCTTTCATTATCTTTTTTATTTTGAAGTCTGCTTTGTCTGATATAAGTTTGGCTATACCTGCTTACTTCTGCTTGCCATTTACTTGGAGTATCATCTTCTATCCTTCATTCTGAGCCTATGTTTTTCTTTAGAGCTAAGATGTGTTTTCTAGAGGCAGCATGTTGTTAGGTCTTGATTTTTAATCCATCCAGCCACTTTGTTTCTTTCAATTGGTGAGTTCAATCCATTTACATTTAGAGTGATTATTAATATATGAGGGCTTAATACTGCCATTTTGTCTTTTTGTTTTCTGGTTGTTCTATATATCCATTGTTTCCTTTTCCTTATATTTCTGTCTGCTATTTCTGTTTGGTAGTTTTCTCTGATGATTTCCTCAGTTTTCTCTTTTTATGATTTGTGACTATGCTCAGTTTTTTTTTTTTTTTTTGTGGTTACTCTGAGGTTTGTATAAAATGTCTCATAGAAGAGATAGTCCTTTTTCTGATAGTCTCTTATCTCCATTAGCCTATGCAGGTTCCATCCCTTCCCTCTTCCCCTTCTATGTTTTGGTTACCACAAGTTATTCTTTTTTGTGTTGTGAATTTGTGACCAAATTGAAATGTTTATAGTTATTTTTGATGCTTTATTTCCCTTTATTCTTTATATTATAATTGTTTGCTAATCTATTCTGATAGAGAGCTTCAATTTTATGATTTTGTCTATTTATTTCCTTGATCAAAGCTTTGTAAACCTTTGCCTTTTTGCTTCAGGTAGGAGGGCTCCCTCCAACATTTCTTGTAGGGCAGATCTAGTGGCAATGAACTTCTTCAGCTTTTGTTTGTCTGGGAAAGCTTTTAATTCTCCATCATGTCTGAAGGATAATTTCACTGGATAGAGTATTCTTGGCTGACAGTTTTTGTCTTTCAGTATTTTGAGTATATCATCCCACTCTCTCCTAGTCTGTAAGGTTTCTGCTGAGAAATCTGCTGAAAGCCTGATGAAGGTTCCTTTGTAGGTTATTTTCTTCTGTCTTGCTGCCCTTAATACTTTTTCTTTGTCAATGACTTTTGACAGTTTTAATATTATGTGCCTGGGAGAAAGTCTTTTTGGATTGATGTAATTAGAATTTCTTTTACCATCTTGTACTTGCATGTCCAGTTCCTTCCTCAGATTTTGGAAGTTCTCAGCTATTATTTCTTTGAATAAGGTCTCTACTCCTTTCTCTCTCCCTTCTCCCTCAAGTATATCTAAAATCCTTATATTTTTCCTAAGGGAGTCGAATCTTTCTCGAAGAATTTCTTCATTTTTAAAAAATATTAGTTCTCTCTCTTCCACCTAAATCATTTCTATATTTCTATCTTCAAGCTTACTACTTATTTCCTCCATAAGTTCTACCATATTTTTAATGCTTTCTACATTATTTTTTTATCTCATTGATTGTGTTCTTCATATACAGAATTTCTATTTGTTTTTTTTAAAGCTTCAATCTCTTTGGTGAAGTATTTCTTCTGTTCATTAATTTTCTTCCTGAGCTCTTCAAACTGTCTTTCTGAGTTTTCTTGTAACTCATTTTCTTTATGATAGCTATTTTGAATTCTCTGTCAGTTAGATTGTAATCTTCTGTGACATCAGGTTTGCTTTCTGCAGAGTTGTCATTTTCCTTCTGGTCTGCTGTTACTGTAGTTCTTCATATTGTGTGATGAATTGATCCTCTGCCGGCACATTTGCAGTAGTAATTACCTTCTCTCATTTGGGTATGGCTTTGGCTACTCTGGTTCTGGTTGCCTGGGTCTCCTGTTCCTCCACTGGTCCTCCACTGGCTTGGATGTTGTTGTCCCATGCACCACCTGCATTGCTGTTCCCCAGTTGTCTGAGGGTGCTCTTTGCACCACTGCCAGGGGTGCTGGGTTTACAGATGTCACTGTCAACGATGGGGGTTCAGGGACCTGGAGACTTGTATGCAGCCTCCACTGCTGGTGGAGTAGGTGTCAGGGGTGTTGCCACTGGGTGCTGTGTGCTCCCGCCCTGTCTTCTTAATCTACCAACCACTGTGGGGCAGGGCCACTGCTGCACTGCCTCTGCTGCCCTGCAGGCATTCACACTTGTGCAGGGTGGCCATCAGCTACTGCTGCCACCCCTGGATGTTGGTGTGTGCTTGTGGCCACTGCTGTCTCACAAGGGGTTGGGTGCATTTGGTTGGGCCACCATTGCCTTCACTCACAGTTGCCTGGACCACTGCATGACAATCTGTGCCCTGGATCAATGCTGCCAGAGGAGGGGGTGAGGCTGTTCCCCTAGTTCCACTGCTTCCTGGGGGTCCAGTCCACCCACCTTCACTTGTACAGCTACCTGGATCTCATAGGCATCCTGTTGTGATGTGTAGGGAATACTCTCTTGATCAATGGATGTCTGTTTGGTTGTAATTTAGAGAGAAGAGACAAAGGGAACCTCTCACTCTGCCATGATGCTGATGTTAATCATAGTCTCTTAAACCCTGTCTGTGCTGCTTTGTCTCAAATAATAATTGAATAGATTTTACTTCTATAATTGCTGAAGGAAGAAATCTTCTGAAAATCCACTAATTTTTGTTAATTTATTAGCTCATTTATTTTGATTTATCTGGTTAGTTCTTTTTTATTTTTTTGATTTTAAAACTTAGTTCATATATTTTACTCTTTTGGCATGTTAATAAAATTGTTGAAAGATGTAATTTTTTTGAACTTGAGCCACAACTAGATATTTACATATATTGTTGTTATGCTAATATGTGATTCTCTAGAACCTCTTAAATTGGAAATAATGACAACTGGAACAGCCACCTGGGAATCAGAGATGGAAGCTATATATTGAGGAAAACACAACTTCTCTATATTTTTTGATTGCTTACATCTGGAATGTTACAAGAGAAGGAAATAGACAAATCTAGTGTAAGCTTGTGTATTTGGGAGTCTCTTAGTTACAGCAGCTTATCTTTTATCCAAAGTCACGCAAGTCTTGCTGTATTACTTTATCTGCTCAATGACTACTATTTCTACTGCCAGTATTATTAGAGGACCAAGGACATAAAACTAATTTAATATTCATTCTCTCTTCATCTTCTAGTATAACATCTTACATAGACAAGTTATATTATGGGGAGATTACATTGGCAGAACATATATTCATATTATTTTGTAGTGATTAATCTATTCTTAAATGCTTAGATATTAGTCTTTAGATAGTAGAGATAGATAGATGTAAATACAGCTATAGATTCAGTATTAAGGACAAGGTAGATAATTTGAGAGTTAGTTGAATTATTTTTGAAAAAAATGAAATATTATTAGCAGCAATGTTACAAAATAAGTTCTGTAAACTATTTTTAGCATTATAAAATTGAATACTTTTCAACATAAGAATACTTCTCTGTAAAGAGCTAAATAAAAAAAACAAAAATAGAATTAAATTATAGTAGTTTACATTCTGAAAGCATGCACTAACTTTATTTTCATGATAGTCACCTAAGGATGCATGCTAATTATAACGCACTAATCATTTTACCCAAGGAAATGAAGGTGTTAAAATATTCAAAATGACAAAAAACGTTTCATTTTTAGTGAGTTTTTACTGGGAGAAATTTGACAGAGGAACGTGTTCTGGGCAATCAATCATGGTTGTCTACAATGGTATTAATCACCTCATGGGCCAGGTTGTTTGTCTTCTCATCATCTTTGGGGCTTAGATATTTAAAAACGTTCTGCCAAGATGCTCTTCATGTAAATGAACCATATGTTAGAAGTTTACAGTGTTGCCAAGGTGTTGTTAAGACTTGTTCAAGGTAGAAAGTTTAGCTCATTATGCTTGTATTTATTAGTGAAGAAAAACTTACTCTAAGTCCTTTATAGTACAGTCCAAACATTCAAAGTTTGGAAAGTGAAAATAGTGTTGATATTTTGTCACTGCAATTTCTTTCTTACACATGGTTTGTCAGGGCACAAATATGACAAAGAATGATTTTATTGGGATTTTTTTTCTTTTTCTCAGAGAGAATAATATATCTAATGCTTGCTATCTGTATTCAGTTTTCCTTCTGGAAAAATCTGACATCTATTCAGTATCTGTCATTGAATAACTTGATATTATTTTTACTATTATCAAGTGATTTTTTAATCTAAAAACTGGTTTTTAAATGTTTTATTATTCACTTTTCATTTATATAATGAAATATTTTGATATGATTTCCAAAATAATAT